>NC_079149.1:74967309-75267309 GCF_945859685.1 Eupeodes corollae | reverse complement strand
AATTTGCAGTTGAAGTCGTTTATGTTAGTAAGTTATGTACGATACTTTTTGAGTAATTCCAAAAAAGCAATTTTACTTAAAACTAGTGTTGCTTGTTTATATACGTGTTGTTCAAACTATAATTTTGTATGTACATAACAGTGAAAGTTCATTGAATGTATACAAATTTCTTCTAAGCTGTTGTATGTTAGTACTGTAATGGTCGATTAGAGAACTGTTGGAATACTATTTAATTACTGAATTTTCAGACATTTTTCTCTGCCACACTTTATCAGGAAGCATTTAGCATGTATGTGAAGATGAAAAAATATAAAAAAAAAAATAAAAAAAGGAAAAGAGACAGCTAGCTAATATAAGAAGATGCAGCCGGTTGCAGCAGGAAAAACAGAAGGAAGGCAGTTTTAAATTCAGCAGTGGCCGTAGTCGCGTCTTGATATTTGTCTCTCTATAATTTAAACCTTAATCTATAATTTAAACCTTAATCTGTAATTTAAGAATTTCTCAAATAAATATAGCTTATCTGAATTTGTATAAAAATGGAAGCGTCTCTACATGTATGTATGTCGTAGTAATTATCTGGATACAAGTGAAAGAGCAGGCGATCAGAAAAACGTTTAGAGAACATACAAAAGTATATTCTTAAAGAAGAAATAGTTAATAACCTTGAAAGATAATTAAACATAATTAGATCTGATATCGATAACGCTAACTTGTTGAACCGGTGTTTTATCGATAGAATTGTAGATATAAGAGAATGTATTCCAAGAATAACTTATTCAGATTACATTTCAATTTATAAAGAAGTTTTTCAGCTTCATCAAAGAAGTAAATCGAATGAATAAAAAAACGATTGTAGCTCATGTTTGACTTCTATGCATTATTCCAACTTTCCGACAGACGTATCTTTAAGGTAGTTACGGCCTTTATCGAAAAGTTTGCAAATCCTTTTGAATAAACATGGAACTCCGGACCAATTTTAATGTTATAATGTATACGCTTTAATCTAGTTAAGAACCACAGGAACTTTAATCGATTCAGCTACCAAGGAAGTTTAATCAATATTTGGATCAGAGTATGTGACCTGTCCAAATACATATTGGCAATATTTATTCGGAACTAATGAAATAAACGTGTAACAAAGTTACGGTCTTAGATTAGACTAGGCTAGCGATTGATGTAGCTATCGCCAGTCTTAGATCAATGTAGATCCGTAGTTATACCCTGAAGTTTAACCTATGATTGCATTGACATTTAAAGAATTTGATAAAGAAAAGGACAGTTTTCTAGAATGACTTCGAGTTGTACAAGATAATTGAAAAAGGTTGTGCTGGGCAGTGATATAACAAGTGGGCAGTATCTTCTTTCTTTTCCTCATTTTATTCCTGCAACAGATATGACCTGTTATTACGCTCACAATCAATCGTTAAGATTTTTTTGTCTTGATGCACAATCGAACGGGATCTTGTTAAGTCGAAGTTGGACCACATTTTTCTGGTCGTGGCACCGCCAATGACAATGCTTTTCCATTTTTATTGGTTTATTGCAATATATTGTTACAAATAATCTGTTTAATTTACAGGGTAGGGTATTTTTATCTGATTATATACAGGATTGTCGTACATATTCAGCATATCAGCTCTCTCGTTTTGAGGTGCATACATGTGATCTTGCACACAGTAGAGTCTAAGATTATGCTGTAAACATATTTCTATTAAAGCTGTACATACAAAGACCTGATTGTCAAAAGAACTTGGCTTTTGTTTAGTTAAGTAAAATAATTATTCCAAAAAATACGTTTTCCATATGGGAACTTTGTTTAGGCAATATTTAAATTATAAATCAGACCTTTTTTAAAGAAATGTTCAATCTTTAAAAAAAGATCCTTAGATTTTGCTCAGTTAGTGCACTCGGTTCTAATATTCCACTTAACATTATATATTATAAATATATTATAATATTATTCCACTATAATATTCCACTTCATTTATTTATTTAAAGATGCGCATGGTCGTCAAACCAATTGTTATCAAAAAACAGTAATTTGGTTTTTATTTTGGGGATTGAAGTGGGTTCAAAACTCCTCAAGGTTAATTTGTCAATTCTTACTTGCAGGATTAAAGTTTTATCAATCTACTTTTCTGTTTTTACTGTTCACAGCAGCTTAAAAATTATGCTTAGTCCTTTAAATCTTGCTGACGACAAACGGACAGATAAAAAACAATGCAAGATATTTACTTAAATTTGTATCGTCGTTATTTGATAATTTTTAATTTTGCAGAATAAACTTGCTTTAAATTAAGTTAAGTAGAAATAACAATGAAAATGTAAAGAACGTAACACAAATTAAAATATTAATTTGAGTTTATATGTACCTAGAAACATGAAAATTAATCCAAATCCAACCAAATTTCTTAAAAATGGTAAATGTGTACTAATATCAAAAGTTATAAAAACGAAATAAGCCACTGTTCATATATGAATCAACAATGCTTATTAGTTCACTTGTTTGTTAATTGTTTGCTAATTAGATTAGGGTATCTTGTTGTATGTAGCCGTTTTTTGCTTGGATCTTGTCTTACCAACATTTGTAGATAATTTAATTTAATCCAAAACTATAATGAAACCTCTAATCAGATTTTCAAAATGTATACATACTTTATCAAATTTGAGGGCAATATTAAGTTCTTCTGAATTATTATTCCACACCAACCAATGAAGAGGATATTCTTTTTTGATATTTTCTAAGCTTTTCATTTTGCCACACTTATCACGTTTAAACTTTATTATGAGTATGTTATAATTTTGGGTTGTTTTTCCATAAAGTGGAAAGAAGTTAATTAATTGAATAAATGGAACACAACAAATTAGATGCTTGGTTAATGCTTTGAATTTAAGGAATATTTATTGCTCCCCTGATATGTTCGCTTGATTTGATTGACGTTTAAATATTATCTGATATATTATAACAAGTCAGACATCACTGTAAGAGGTGCGTTCTTTTATATCCAAAAAGAAATATGGAACTCGCCAGACAGAAGGTCAGTTTATTCCCTGTTTACAAGAGGAGATCGAGGAATCGAATCGAATTGAGATTTCGATCCAGGACCCATGTTCTGTAACTTGCGAAGCGATAAAACTTGTCGAGAAACGGTGAGAATTGAAACAAAACTCATCTTTGTATATATAATTGAATAGTACTATCATGAAGAAGAAACGCTCGACCTGACATCTTCTTACGACTTCCTAAACAATTCGTTCCACATGTTTTGCATGTGGAATGTATAGGGGTGGGAGTAAAAATGAGCGAGAATTCCAAATAAAATAATAAATTTCCAGATTATTAGAAAAAACAGAAGATAGAGAAGAATGTATACAAATTCAGCGAAAGTTCGAGGGAGTCAATGAAAATAAATTTTTGTTATAATTTATTATTTATATTTTGTATAATTTGTTATTTTGATTGTTTGATTGGTTGATTGGCAATGAAATCATTTAAAAAAACACACAGGACAAAAAATAGAAGAAAAATTAGAATACAAACATTTTGTGGTTGCCAATTACAAAAATTAAGGTTTTCCCTATTTTTTTCTAATCATTTTCAAATGAGACAAATATTTTTCAACCATGCTAATAATAGTGCGAACATTTTTAACTTAACATAGGAAGTTATTGTAATGAGTCCGATTTGTCAAATTCAAAATTTTGACATTTCTCGACGTTCAAGTTCCCTAGAGTCGAAATAAAAGATTTTTAGAGAGTTGTCTGTGCGTGTACGTATATACATACGTTCGTGCATCCGTAAGTTTGGGAACTTTTTTCGTCATCCATTGCTCAAGAATCAGTGGAGATATCGACTTCAAATAAATATTTTTATACCGACAGATAATAATGCAGAAAGATGCAAAAAGGGCTCTCAAGAAAATTGCATGGGTGGTTTTTTGACATAGTAACTTGAAAAAAGGGTAAATATTTTGATTAACCCTAAATATCTCACGACGATACCAAAGAAATATATTTTTTGAAAAATTCCAATTAACGTTTTTTTATAAATCAAAAAAACTGAAAAACAAAATATTGTTCGCCTAGAAAATTATACGAACAAAAAATGATTTTATCTCCAAAACAATTTTATGTAACAAAAAATAATGTTTTTGACATCTGGTAAAATTATGAGAAAAATTTAATTGACAGTTTTTGTACAAAATATAAAAAAAAACAATACTGATACTTGGTAAAAATGTACTTTTAACTTAAATACATTTTCAAAAATTGAAAACGTTGGCTTTAAATTAGTTTTATCTCACAGAAAATATTATTTGCCACATTTACCTAATTTTTATTAAAATCCAACAGTTAAGTAGTTAATCGCTACATTGAAAATATACTCATGTTAAAATAACAGCTTTAATGGTCACTTATTTAAAAACTCTTTTTAGTTAATTTGATGTTAGCACCGTAGAAATAAATCAATAGTAATTGAGGTGAAGATTAAAATTGACAAAGATTTTGTTGGAAATAAAAAATTTATTTAATTTTGATTTGAAATTTGATGTGTATTTCTTCAATGTTAAGGTTTTTTATCTTTATTCCTTAATTAAATTCCTTAAAATTAGAATGTCATTTTTAAAACGAGATAACTTAAATAATTAATTACACCTGACAAACCAAAACCATTTGACCTTTTTCCTAAGAACGCAATAAGCAAGAAGAAGATAGTGTAGTAATCTTTAGCCATTTGTCCGTTTTTTAAAACAACCAAAATGAGGGTGAGAAGAATAGTAGGTTTTGTTACCTTTTTGGTTTAATACATTAATTTAACAAAATTATTCCCTAGAAACTTCCCTACATTTTTGTCTACGCTACAACCTGCCAACCTAAATAAATACTGTCGTACTTATTCATGTACCTATTTTAACTCCAAAACTATAAATATAGAAAATATGTTTTAAAATAGGTAAACATGCATAAATTCTCTTTTTTCCAATTCTAACACAGCTGTTTAGAAAAAAGTCTGATGCTACCATTAGAAGGTCAACGTAAACGGTCAACGCTTTGGCTCTTTGACGTAAAAAAGACGTCATTTGTAGATCTACAATTAAAACTACACAATAGTTATGAATATGCTTACACTGTACCAATTTTAACATTCTTTGACACCCTAATATGAAAAAAAAAAAATAAAAATAACGTTGGGTTAAATAAATATTATTTTTTCTAATCGTGTGATATTCAACATCTTAAGCATTGACGCTGTGAACGTTGACAGTGCGTGCGTTGACACAGAATATTTATATGTTTTTATGAAGTCACAGAGTCAACGCGTTGGCCCTTTAAGTTGATTGTTTTATTCTAGCTTGAGTCATGACTTAACTCCAAATATGAAACGACTTAAGTCCTTACAATTCATCTTAATACACACCAACCTCCTTAATACTTACTTTTCTACATACCTACCCAACCCACCCACTACCCACATTACAATAATAAAAAAAAAAACAAATTTAAAAAATACCTACATCAAATGTATTTGCTATGGAAAAATTCAAAATATGGCAATGTAGCATTGTATCAAAACTGAAATTTTAAAACGTTGCATTTAAATTTTCAGATTTCACAAAATACAAAATCTAAAATCAAATGAATACAATTTTCTGCTAACAAATCTAAAACACATACAACTAAATGTATTGTATATGCATACCTTCTATATATTGATAAGTATGAATAAAACAAATCTCAGGTAACGTTGGCAACGACTGATTTTTGTTTACATTTGAGTAATTTATTTAATTTATTTATTTCAATATTTTTATACTTCCAGTCGCTCTTAGATTCCACACATAATTTTCGTATAGGAAGCGCCCCCATGGTCCGCCTTTCGTACCAAAATTTTGTGTTTCATGATAATACTATTCAAATCAATATACAAAGAACTCATTTTATCGCATAATCGGGATTCTGTAACTTTGATAGGCGATAACTTTATCGACTGGAACAAACGGAATAGAAATACTGGAAAAATGCGATAAAATTGGTTTCTGTATCTATGTAAAATCGTGGCCAATGTCTCGTTGGTATGACCCCGACGCAAAAAAGTGAAGAGCAGCGCAAACTCTTAGCGGGATGGGAATGAAAGTTATTCGTAGTCCCTGGGTCATATGGGGTCGTAATTCATCCAAAAGAATAATTGCAATTTCTCTCGTGGATCTAAATAATTCACGAAAGCGCTCTTCCGGCATTTCAATCGCGCCAATTTCTCCTTTGTATCCGCATTTGATTTCGGCGTTCTCCCGCATGCTCTAGGTGAATTCGCGCACTAAACATTTTGTAGTATTATTATTAATATTTTTTAAAAAGCAGAAACGGATACTTTAAAAGATTTAAATTTTAGATTTTTGTTTTGAAAATCAAAAAATGACAGATTGAATTATCGCCTTCCAATGGAAATTCCAGTAAAAAAATCCCAAAACTAAAGTTATCGCGTTCAGTTATAGACACACAATTTTTTCCAATGGCGATAAGTGGGGAACGAATCGTTTAATTTTTTAACGATGCGAAAAGTTATCGTCAGAGTTACAGAACATGGGTCGAGATATGTGGTGGCACTGAGTCGAGCAATCGAATTGAAATGGATTCGAAATAACATTTGGCTTTGTATATATGTATATTTGAATAGTACTACCACATGTTTTGCATGTGGAATCTATTGAGGTGGGGGCAAAAATGAGTGCGAATTCCAATATAAAATAATAAATTTCCAGATTATTAAAAAAAACAGAAGATAGAGAAGAATATACAAATTCAGTGAAAGTTCGAGGGAGTCAATAAAAATACATTTTTGTTATAATTTATTTTTTATGTTTTGTATAATTTGTTTTTTTTTTTGATTGTTCAATTGGCAATGAAATCATTTAAAAAAAAAAAAAACACACAGAACAAAAATTAGAAGAAAAATTTGAATATAAACTTGTTGTGGCTGCCAATTAGAAAAATTAAGGTTTTCCCTATTTTTTTCGAATCATTTTCAAATGAGACAAATATTTTTACACCATGTTAATAATAGTGCGAACATTTTAACTTAATATAGGAAGTTATTGTAATGGGTCCGATTTGTCAAATTGAAAATGTTGACATTTCTCGACGTTTGAAGGTCCCTAGAGCCGAAATAAAAGATTTTTAGAGAGTTGTCTGTGCTTGCGTGTGTACGTTCGCAACGTTTTTTCGTCGTCCATAGCTCAAGAACCAGTAGAGATATGGACTTGAAATAAATTTTGTTATACAGATAATAATGTAAAAAGATGCACAAAGGGCCCTTTAAGTTGATTGTTTAATTCTAGCTTGAGTCATCATCATCAACTCCAATTACGAAAGGACTTAAGTCCTAACAATGCAGCTTAATACACACCAACCTCCTTAATACTTAGCTTTCTACATACCTACATAACCCACCCACTCCTTAACATTACATTACAATAAAAAAAAAACAAATTTAAAAAATACCTACATCGAATGTATTTGCTATGGAAAATTTCAAAATATGGCAAAGTAGCATTGTATCAAAACTTAAATTTGAAAACGTTGCTTTTAAATTTTCAGATTTCACAACAATAGAAAATCTAAAATCAAATGAATACAATTTTCTGCTAACAAATCTAAAACACATACGACTAGATGTATTATAAACGGTGATTTTTTAAGAGCTTGAGAACTTTAAAAAAAAACAAACGCATAAAATTTGCAAAATCTCATAGATTCTTTATTTGAAACGTTAGATTGATCCATGACATTTACTTTTTGAACATAATTTCATTTAAATGTTGACCGCGGCTGCGTCTTAGGTGGTCCATTCTTAAAGTTCAATTTTGGGTAACTTTTTCGAGCATTTCGGCCGGAATAGCCCGAATTTCTTCGGAAATGTTGTCTTCCAAAGCTGGAATAGTTGCTGGCTTATTTGTGTAGACTTTAGACTTGACGTAGCCCCACAAAAAATAGTCTAAAGGCGTCAAATCGCATGATCTTGGTGGCCAACTTACCGGTCCATTCCTTGAGATGAATTGTTCTCCGATGTTTTCCCTCAAAATGGCCATAGAATCGCGAGCTGTGTGGCATGTAGCGCCATCTTGTTGAAACCACATGTCAACCAAGTTCAGTTCTTCCATTTTTGGCAACAATAAGTTTGTTAGCATTGAACGATAGCGATCGTCATTCACCGTAACGTTGCGTCCAACAGCATCTTTGAAAAAATACGGTCCAATGATTCCACCAGCGTACAAACCACACCAAACAGTGCATTTTTCGGGATGCATGGGCAGTTCTTGAACGGCTTCTGGTTGCTCTTCACTCCAAATGCGGCAATTTTGCTTATTTACGTAGCCATTCAACCAGAAATGAGCCTCATCGCTGAACAAAATTTGTCGATAAAAAAGCGGATTTTCTGCCAACTTTTCTAGGGCCCATTCACTGAAAATTTGACGTTGTGGCAGGTCGTTCGGCTTCAGTTCTTGCACGAGCTGTATTTTATACGTTTTTACACCAAGATCTTTGCGTAAAATCTTCCATGTGGTCGAATAACACAAACCCAATTGCTGCGAACGGCGACGAATCGACATTTCACGGTCTTCAGCAACACTCTCAGAAACAGACGCAATATTCTCTTCTGTACGCACTGTAGGCATTCGTGTGGTTGGTTTAATCTCCAATAAAGTAAAATGAGTGCCAAACTTGGTCACAATCGCATTAATTGTTTGCTCACTTGGTCGATTAGGTAGACCATAAATCGGACGTAAAGCGCGAAACACATTTCGAACCGAACACTGATTTTGGTAATAAAATTTAATGATTTGCAAGCGTTGCTCGTTAGTAAGTCTATTCATGATGAAATGTCAAAGCATACTGAGCATCTTTCTCTTTGACACCATGTCTGAAATCCCGCGTGATCTGTCAAATACTAATGCATGAAAATCCTAACCTCAAAAAAATCACCCTTTATATGCATATCTTCTATACATTGATAGGTATGAATAAAACAAATCTCGGGTAACGTTGGCAACGACTGATTTTTGCTTACATTTGAGTAATTTATTTTATTTATTTATTTCAATATTTTTATACTTCCAGTCGCTCTTAGATTCCACACCAAATTTCCGTACACACAGCGCCCTCATGGTTCACCTTTCGTACCAAAATTTTCTGTTCCATGATAATACTATTCAGTTTATATAAAAAGCATTTGGCTTTGTATATATATTTGAATAGTACTATCATGAAAAAAGAACGCTCGACCTGACATCTTTTTACGCCTTCCTAAACAATTCGTTCCACATGTTTTGCATGTGGAATGTATTGGGTGAGGGCAAAAATGAGTGGGAGTTCCAATATAAAATAATAAATTTCCAGATTATTAAAAAAACAGAAGATAGAGAAGAATGTACATATGTATACAAATTCAGCGAAAGTTCGAGGGAGTCAATAAAAATACATTTTTGTTATAATTTATTATTTATATTTTGTATGATTTGTTATTTTATTGTTTGATTGGTTGATTGGCAATGAAATCATTTAAAAAAAAACACACAGGACAAAAAATAGAAGAAAAATTAGAATATAAATTTTTTGTTTCTGCCAATTAGAAAAATTAAGTTTTTCCCTATTTTTTCGAATCATTTTCAAATGAGACAAATATTTTTAAACCATGTTAATAATAGTGCGAACATTTTTAACTTAACATAGGAAGTTAAGGTAATGGGTTCGATTTGTCAAATTCAAAATTTTGACATTTCTCGACGTTTCAAGGTCCCTAGAGTCGAAATAAAAGATTTTTAGAGAGTTGTCGTGTGAACGTTCGCGACGTTTTTTCGTCCACCATAGCTCAAGAACCAGTAGAGATATAGACTTGAAATAAATTTTGTTATATACATACATAGATAATAATGTAGAAAGATGCAAAAAGGGCTCTCAAGAAAATTGCGTCGGTGTTTTTTTGACATAGTAATTTGAAAAATGTTTAAATATTTTGGTAAACCCTAAATATCTCACGAACGATACCAACGAAATATATTTTTTTGAAAAATTCCAATTAGCGTTTTTTTATAATTCAAAAAAAACTGAAAAACAAAATATTGTTCGCATAGAAAATTATACAAACAAAAAATGATTTCATCTCCAAAACAATTTTTTGCAACGAAAAATAACGTTTTTGACATCTAGTAAAATTATGAGAAAAAATTAATTGACAGTTTTTGTACAAAATATAAACAAAATAATACTAATCTGTGGTAAAAATGTACTTTTAACTCAAATACCTTTTCAAAAATTAAAAACGTTGGCTTCAAATTAGTTTTATCTCACAGAAAATATTATTTGCGACATTTACCTAATAAAATCAAACAGTTATTAAAATCCAACAGTTAAGTAATTAATTGAAATGGTAAGTTATCAGTGTGGGTTGCATTCCAGCCGCTATTATGAAAATATATTCATGTTTAAATAACAGCTTTAATGATCACTTATTTAAAAACTCTTTTTAGTTGATTTGATGTTAACACCATAGAAATAAATCAATAGTCATTGAGGTGAAAATTAAAATTGACAAAGATTTAGTTAGAAATAAAAAATGGATTAAATTTTGATTTGAAATTTGATGTGTATTTCTTGATTGTTAAGTTTTTTTGATCTTTATTCCTTAATTAAATTCCTTAAAATTAGAATGTCATTTTTGTAAGGTGATTACTTAAATAATTAATTACACCCGACAAACCAAAACCATTTGCCCTTTTTCCTAAGAACGCAAGAAGCACGAAGAAGATAGTGTAGTAATCTTTAGCCATTTGTCCATTTTTTGAAACAACCAAAATGAAGGTGAGCAGAATAGTAGGTTATTAAACTAATTTTGTTACCTTTTTGGTTTAATACATTAATTTAACAAAATTATTCCCTAGAAACGTCCTGCCAACCTAAACACTTACTATCGTACTTATTCATTTACCTTTTTTTAACTCCAAAAGGATAAATAAAGAAAAACATGTTTTAAAATAGGTAAACATGCATAAACTCTCATTTTTTTCCAATTTTAACACAGTTGTTTCGCACTGCAAAATATTAAAGAAAAAAGTCTGAAGCTACTATTAGAAGGTCAACGTTAACGGTTAACGCGTTGACTCTTTGACGTAAAATAGACGTCATTTGCAGATCTACAATAATTAAAAACCACACAATAATTATGTAATACGTTACACTGTACCAATTTTAACATTCTTTCACACCCTAATATGAAAAAAAATAAAAATAAAGTTGGCTTATTAAATATTATTTTGTCTAATAGTGTGATAGTCAACATCTTAAGTATTGACGCTGTGAACGTTTACAGTGCGTGCGTTGACACAGAATGTTTAGATGTTTTTTTGAAGTCAGAGAGTCAACGCCTTGGCCCTTTAAGTTGATTGTTTAATTCAAGGTTGAGTCATGACTTAACTGCAATTACGAAACGACTTAAGTCCTAACAATGCATCTTAATACACACCAACCTCCTTAATACTTAGCTTTCTACATACCTACATAACCCACCCACTCCTTAACATTACATTACAATAAAAAAAATTAAAAATACCTACATCGAATGTATTTGCTATGGAAAAATTCAAAATATGGCAACGTAGCATTGTATCAAAACTTAAATTTGAAAACGTTGCATTTAAATTTTCAGATTTCACAAAAATACAAAATCTAAAATCAAATGAATACAATTTTCTGCTAACAAATCTAAAACACATACAACTAAATGTATTGTATATGCATATCTTCTACACATTGATAGGTATGAATAAAACAAATCTCAGGTAACGTTGGCAACGACTGATTTTTGTTTACATTTGAGTAATTTATTTAATTTATTTATTTCAATATTTGTATACTTCCAGTCGCTCTTAGATTCCACACTTAATTTTCGTACAGGCAGCGCCCCCATGGTCCGCCTTTCGTACCAAAATTTTGTGTTCCATGATAGTACTACTCAAATTAATATACAATGGCGGTATATATTCTTAGATTTCGGCTTTAAGTGATATATGTAAGGCTTTAAAATAAAAAGTTTAATTTTGCATAGGCCGCTTTTTGCGCAGCTGTCAGTTTTAAAGCTACATAATGGCTCGAAGCAGGACAGTTCACCTCCGCCGGTTTACCTCTGCCAGTTTACCACCGCCAGTTTACCTCTGCCAGTTTACCTCCGCCGGTTTACCTCTGCCAGTTTACCTCTGGACAGTTTACCACCGCCTGTTTACCTCTGGACGGTTTACCTCCAGAGCAGGTAAGGTAGTTTATTATTTATTATTATTTATTATACCTTCTAATAGAAAACTTTTGACATTTAGTTTCGTGTTGTTTTTAATTTTCTTTCATTCTTTATGAAATGAATTATGACACTTCCACAGTGCAATTTTTCAAAGCAAAATATGATATTTAAGCAAGTTTTTGTATTTTTTTTTTGTTTTGGTTGAATATTTAACAGAATTCAATCATTTTCAGGACAAAAATGTTATTAGGAAATGCAGCGTATCTTCTAAAAAAAGTTAGTTCCAAGCTTTTAATTTTGCAAAATAAAACAATTCATTTGGGATTTTAAGAGTAAGTTTTTTGTAAATTGTTTCGATATTTAATATAATTTGATATTTTTTAGAACAAAACCTTTATAATGAAGTAATTCAAGTTCATTTTAAGGAATCCTTCCTTCAAGGAATCCGGGATGCTAAGCTTTGCTCAAAATAAGGCCGCTTTTTACAAGTAAGTTTTTTATATCATATTTGTCTATCAAAATACCTTATATCAATGTTTTTAACGACAGACGCTGGACATTGTGTGGACATTGACAATAAATTCTAGACAATTTGTATAGATTGTCCCCAATTGCTGTTGAACCATGATCGGTGACATCTGCCCCTAGAAACTACTCTTGCAGCAGCAACAAAAGCAACATCTTCTTATTCCACAGAGTACAACTGCGCGCGGCGATTAGTTGTGAAAGTAAATAAATAGAATTGAAATATTTATATCGTTATCAACTCACTTAATCCACATCTTCTTCAAGGTCCAGGCTTGTAGCTCCAAATGTCACGCTGCCGCTAAATGACTACACTTGCACACTTAGTTGGCTGAGACAGGGACTACTGCTGCCGCTGAGGCTTATACAGTCGACACATGCAGATGAGGTACGTAACTAGACAGAAGGTCGATTTCGAAGCAATCTGTTCAGAGAATATAGCACATAAATGACGGGAGTTGGATATCATTGGCAAGTCTTCTTCAAAAATAAATTATAATTAATTTAAATAAAGAATAATAGCATCCTTTTTGAATGTCCTACTTTATAATTCCAGGTAATTTTAGTAAACTTAAAGACTGGCAAAATAGAAGCCGAATTCCATGAATTCATAAAGTCAACTCCTGTGACTGCGCAATCCGGAAACCTTGACCTACGCAATTGGGATTTTGGAATTTGGCTCCAAAAAGAATATCAAAGTAAATGACCTTAGAAGCCAAGATTTTGTATTCATGACTGACTTACGAGCTCTATTCCAGTAATTCTATAATTATAATAGAATCAATAATTGACCAGAAGGCTCATGATGGCAGGCGCAGGACTACTTCAAAGTAAGTTTTACATAAACCACATACTTATAAAACACTAATTGCTGTGTTCTTTTCAGCAACAAATCAAAAGGAAACTTCGAGGTCGATTTGACTCAGCCGTTTAGTTGATTCCACGACATAGTTCGTCGTAGCGAAAGTAGTTATTATATAATGTTGTAATTTTGTTTTTCAAATTTGTATGTAATTTAGCTTAGTTAGTTTTTAAAATTCAATGGCATTATTTAAAGATTATAGACGTTAACATTTATTTAAGTTATTGAGTAATTAGAACAAATAAAAACAAATGTAATTTTTTCACATTTCTTTTTGGTTTTCAAAAATTTGATATGCCCTGTTCAATTATGAAATTAGTGGATAACAGCTTTCCAATTGAATTACAAAAAAAAACTGAATTAAGTGTTGTTTTGTATTATTTGCCTTAAATTTCCTTTTTGTATGTGGACTGACAATTGATATGAAAGACGATGACTACTTTGCCTTTCAGCAACCTACAAAAACACTGACGGGTGAACCTTTGACGGAGAAATTCAAATGGATCGAGACTAATTGGCCTACAATAATTTATTACAGGATGCAAATATGGTTTGTTTTTGTTTCGTTTAAACAAATCTAGTTAACATTAACAAACGTAATATTTGTAGAATTTCATTTTAAATATATGCTGTATGTCAGCACATGCAATTATGCCTACGTTTACTATGAGTAAAGAATAAAATCGGCCCAGTCCATAATTTAAACTGAACGTTCATAGATTAAATTGAAAATGACAAGTTTTAATTAAATTTGTTGGTGAAAAAGGTGGTGATGAAGGAAGTATTTGAACTTTCTCAATTAGTCGTAGAGGAAATTTTCAATCCATATTTTGGTAGTAAGTAGTTAGCACATCACCATATATCATCTATAGAACAAAAATTGCAAAGAGAAATTCTAATACTCCATGTACATGGCGTAGTCACGTACGCCACTGATAGACGGCGACGGCACGGTCGCAGTATATTTCAGTCGTTGAGACGGCTGTTTTAAATCGTATGGAAAAAATCCGTCTCCCTCCAGTGTGAAAGCTTTAGTTAATGTCAAGGTTAGTAATAACCCGTTAAGTCTCTACATATTACAAAAAAAGAGACTTAGGGTGGCCCATACTGAAAACTTCCCATTTACACATACTAAAAACTTCCCATTGATGCTCGCTAAAGATTTTTGTTAAACTTTAATTTTCCTAAGAAATCTTACATAATATTAACTACAATATTTATATGGTATAAAAGATCCCTTAAGTCAGTATATTTTTTATTCTCAAGATACTAAAGTCTAAATTCGATTTTTAGAATTTGAAAAAGTTTCAATATCTTTTCTATACAATTAAAAGATAGTCAATAACATTTTTTGTGTTTACCTATTTTTAGTAAAAATGTAAAAACAATGCTATTTTTTAAAATACAATTAGAATAAATCCAATAGTTTTAATCAGTGCCCCTATATTTGAGGCAAAAATCAGTTTGTACCGACTTTAAATAAACATTTTCTAGGTCTTCAAAAAATTTTTATTAGATTTTTGGCCTTTAAATAAAACCGCTTGTTAAATTTTGTTCAACCTTATACTGATTTGGTATTACATCGCAATATATGTATAATATAAAGTTTAATTGAAGACGCTACATTCAATGGTTCGTAAGATATTTGTTTTTTATTTTTTTTAAATAGTATTCTAAAAAATACACGCACTGAATTTTTTTGAAAACTTTTCCTTCATATTTTGATGTTATTGTCTGTACAAATTAATTGTAGTCCATATCTCCACTGGTTCTTGAGATATAGCCGACTAAAAAATGTATCCCAAACTTTTCTAATAGGCGTAACCACTTTTATTCAAATATTTGAAAATTCAATTCAACTAGCAGGCCATGACTTTCACTGTTCTTTGTATATTTAAAGCATGAATTTATCTTTTGTTAAATTCGTGAAGTGCAAGTTCGAATTAACAAACCTCTAACAGCCGGTAAGTCAAGTTTAAATGAAAAACTTATTTTATTTATTCATTATATATCTACATATATTTCCAGAATAATGGATATGCATAAATCTAAAAGAAACGGCTCAAAAATCTCATATGAAGGGCACACTTACAATTTTGAAAAATTGAGTGTTGACGGCACCAAAGCGTTTTGGCGCTGCGATAAGCGCATAGCAGACGGGTGCTATGCACGAATCCATACCTTTGCTGATTCTGGCAATTTCATCCAGAAAATAAGGAGCCACACGCATGGAAGCGATGCGGCCGGAGTAGCAGCTTCAAAGGTATTTAAAAATCCTTGAATTTTGATATTTACAAAACTTTAATATAAATTTACTCCTACTATCATCGTTATAAAAACTGATATTTGGTTAGTTTCCCTCTATATCAAATCTCGCGGCCATAAGGATCTAAATAATCCTAGATCGGAAGTGGTGGACCTCGGTCAAAGCGTCCTATAAGTGGAAGCAGGCCGATTGGTTCTTAATAAGTCTTATGTATTGGATATTGTGGGACAACCTTTAAATGAGTAAATCAATCAATTACATATTTTCGGATTAAAAAAAAAAACTTACTTCTGGTGGTGTAGCGCTGTTCTTGATGCAATAGTTTTCTTTTTCAAAATCATCTGGGGACAGCGATCGGACTTTTTAGCATTTTCCTTGTTTAACGCATTCTTCTTCTTTGGTTTCAAAGTCTAGGGCATCCTCATCATGCTTCTTAGCTAACTCATCAATAATCAAATCTTTCAAAAGAAATTGTACAAAGGAAATCTTCTCATGTCATTAATTAAGAAGCTGCCATTTTACAAAAATGTGTAAGATCCGCAGCAAATGTATCTATTCCGCAATCAACAAACAAGGCTTACAAAAAAGTTGTTCCCTGGTGGAAAAAGGAGTTAGGTAACTTCCTTTTTAAAAAACATCCTACTGATAATAATCTTGTAACCTACCGTAAAGCCAATGCCAAGTTTCGTAAAGTTGTAAAAACAGAGAAAGTTCTAAGTTTTGAAAAGTTCACATCGAACATCAACCCAATTTCCACATCTAAGAAACTATGGTCCGACATAAAAGCACTCACTGGAAATTATTTGCATCACTCAATCAAAGTTATTAGAGCTGAAACGGAAGCTATCACGTGTCCACAAAAAATTGTCGAATTTTTTGCAAAAACATGGAAAATTTCCGGCGATGACTCAAATGTTCACCCTACTTTCATAAGAGAAAAACAAAATTTAGTAATCGCATCGTACACTATTAACCCTTAAGCAGCTCTAATTGAATGTCCTTTAAATATGACAGAATTAGAAAGCTGTCTATGCCTTGTTAAAGGCACAACCCCCGGATTCGACCGCATATCTTATGCCATGCTAAAAAACAGTTCCGCAGCCTTTAAACTAAGATTGTTGGATTTGTTCAACCAAATATTTAACGAAGGCATAATCCCACATGCATGGAAAGTGGCGAGCATTGTTTTGATCCCTAAGCCGAATAAAGATCCCTCTGTTATTTCAGGATACCGTCCTATTTCGCTCCTCCCCTGTACAGGGAAAGTCTTAGAAAAAATAATTTCCAGACGATTGTTCTGGTTCCTTGAAAAAAATAAATGTATTGATTACCGTATTGGAGAGTTGGGCCCAAAATGCTGAATTATATTAAATCATTCTTAAGCAATAGATATTTCCGAATTAAGGCGAATGGTACCTATTCGTCTACTCATAATTTGAAAAATGGCATTCCACAAGGATCGCCTTTATCAGTCGTCCTTTTTATAATTGCATTTAATGAAATCAGCTCCATAGTTGACCGTCACAGCACTGTAGGTCACACAATATATGCCGACGACTTGATTGTTTACTCAAAGCGCAAAGACTTAACGTCCCTAGCTTCAAAATTCACAAATATTCTTCAAAGCCTTTCAGAATGGGGGCAATACTCAGGTTCAAAAATTTCAATACAAAAATGTGAGCTTCTCCATATCTGTAAAAAATGTAGTTGTAGTAAAAATATCTCAATACAATTAGATAATTTTAATATAATTAATGTTAACTTTGCTAAAATACTTGGTATCATTTTTGATTCTAATTTTACCTTTAAGAAACACTGTACAAATTTAAAAAAGAGCCTTACTACTAGAGTTAATTTGATAAAATATCTTTCCTCTAAAAACAGCTATTCCAATGTAAATACTATAATTAATGTAATAAGATCTGTTATTTTGTCTAGGATCGACTATGGCTTAGCGATTTATGGTAAATGTTCGAAGTCATCCACCCAACTTATCACAACACCGTATCACGCAGCCATCAGGAGCGGTATGAGGGCTTTTCGTACAACTCCGATTCGGAACCTCTTGACAGATGCGGGTTTACCACAGCTTATTGAAAGAATCGAATATCTTACTACGGCTACGATACAAAAAATAAACTGCTCCAGAAGGTCACCTATTCACAACGATGCCAAAAAAATTATAAAACGAAAGAAAACCCCAAGACTTAAATCAACGTTAAACTCCGCTTTAACATCTGCAAAAGAACTTGACATACCTATTGCCATTCAAAATGTAAACTCAACCACCTATCCGCCCTGGAACTTACCAAAAGAGTCTATTCTCACCAACCTTAGCAAATACACCATAACATCAACCAGTAAAGATGCTTTTAAAGCCATGTTTTTTGACATGGCAGAGAGCCACAAGAAACAAGGATGGCACTTATTGTTTACTGATGCCTCAAAAACACAAGACGGTACATCATTTGCTGTTATCGCAGAAAACTCAACAACCATCTGCAAAGGCATACTTCCAATTTTCACCTCGATATTCACAGCTGAAGCTTTTGCCATTCTTATGGCAATTGAAAAATCCGAGGACAAAAAGACTATCATATTTACAGACAGTCTATCCTCTGTAAATGCCATCAACAACATTAATAATAATAGTGAAATTATCGAATCCATCCGCGATAAACTCATCTCGAGAAGTGGAAAACTAAAAATTGCATGGATCCCAGGGCACCAAGGTATCAATGGCAACGAAGTTGCAGATGCTGTAGCTAAATCTGCTCTAAATGAATATTTTATTGTTAATAAAGTTATAATAATAATAATAATAAAATATACATACGTCGATGTCGGATGTGAAAGCTGTAGACGAAATATTATATTTTCATGTTTCATTTCTTATATTTCCTCTATAGTGAAAACAATGACAGCAAATAGCTCGGACTTGACATTGACATATTGAAAAGGTAAGGCAGTGCAATAATGATAATAAGTGAAAAATGAAACCATTCAAGCAGTCAGATAAGGTAGTTTCTGAAACGTGTTCAGCATTTAAAACAGGAAAGGGCGACTCAATACATGCAACCCACTACGATTTAATTCGATTTTCAAATTTAGTTTGATGAAAATATTTCTAATATTGTGTCTTCTTTAATTTTAATATATTTCGTTAATTTTTAAGAAAAGTTGTGCATGTATTTTCTTTGACGAAATCATCTTTACTCCCTAACAACAATTTTGCTATTCTAAAAACGATATGATTCTCTAAATACAATACCTATTTCTGTCGAAATAGTTCTTGATGCGAATTTTTTAAAGGTTCATGCATATTTTCCTAGGGAATTATATGAATTTATTAATTTGTCTTCTAACGTGTATACTTACTAGTTTGTCATGTAAGCTTGTTCAAAATGAGAGTGAGAGTGCGGTTTCCCTTCTAACAACTATTGAATATAAGTCAATAAGACTAGTATCAGGAGACACTTCTGGAGTAGTACCTAGTGGCTCCGATGACATTAGCTTTTCCAGACTTTTTTTAATCTTTAATATTTAAATCTTAACTTGTATTTTTGGCTTAATATTTGTATTAAGTAATGCAACACCACATTGCAGCCAAGAAATATTGCTCCATGATGATACTAGCTGTGAAATAAAAGTTATAGATGCAAGACATACATTTTTGTACGCTTGTTTACTTTTCAAATTTTGTCTGTCATTTTTCTTTCAACTGCAGCACACAATGTCTAACTATTTGAATCACATCTACCCCTCATAATTAAAACTAATTTTTAGGTTGTTGCTGTACTACATGTTAAAAGATAATACGTATCATTTCCGAAAACAAAAAACAGCTACTATAAGCAACCAGAAGCACTTAGACTAGCACTTACATGCAACTTCTAGTTTCGAAACAGTGGTTTCTAAAGTGAACACTATAGACTTATATGAGAGTCCGCGCACATGCAGAAACCATTCTATCACCCATTCGAGCAACTTTTTAGTTTGTGTTTTGCCACAAACTAAAACCTGTGTCACAGGGAATTATAGGTAACTGCCCGGACATTCAACAAAATCGTTGAATAATTTTCTGTAAGTGCAAAAGAGAGAAAAATGTAGTCAAGGTTTTGCTTTCACCAAAAATTCTGAGAGAAGAGGACCACCTTACATCTCAGTTTCACTAGTTTTCTCTTTCATACATTGATTACGAAAATGTATTAGTTGTTTAAACCCATAAAAAACGTCCCTACTATGATACACGTAACTGCACCCACATTCAAGTAAATAGTTTCTTTGGTATATGCACGTATTAGTGCATTTTAGTCGAATGATTCTTTAAAGTGTGACGGGCTTAGTAGAATACTTCCAGACGCTCAGAATAATATATCATATGTTTGTCTGTATGTATATCTACTCTTTTCTTTCATAACACAAAGAATAGGACACATTTATAGTTACACAGTAATATATTTTCTTCATTGATGCATCTAGTCTCAATAGCATTTCTTCTCTGGGTTACCAATCAAAAAAACCATTCAAAACTTGAACGACCTAATCAAACAAAGCTCAAATGTCTCTTTCTTCAATAAAAAAAACGAGAAAATGGCCATAAAAACATTCATGAGTAAGAGTATTTAAAAATAAATAATATCACGGCCGAATGACACTATAAAATAAAACACGAAAAAGCAGAAATATCGGCCTTTGCATTAATTAAGAAGCACCCTGTGAGCAAAATAAGCCACATTTCAAACTACCTTACCTGCTCTCGAGGTAAACCGTCCAGAGGTAAACCGGCGGTGGTAAACTGTCCAGAGGTAAACTGGCAGAGGTAAACTGGCGGAGGTAAACTGGCAGAGGTAAACTGGCGGTGGTAAACTGGCAGAGGTAAACCGGCGGAGGTAAACAGTCATGTACCGTAATGGCTAGTTTATATTTCAAAGAATTTAGAGGCGTCCGTATATGATTCGTCTTCTTAAAAATTTTCAATCAAAATTCAAAAAACGGAATAAAACATATGAGAAGCTATTTTGATTGCAAGGTGAAAATTTATGTGAATTCTGTTTATATTTCACTTACCTACCTTGCTTTATTAATCCGACTGAGAAATATAGACTGTCATATAGTTAGCAGCACTAAGTGAGGAATTTCAATTAGTTTTTATGTAAATTTGTAATTTTTTCAATGTGTATATTTTGTATTTTTGTCAAATTTTATTTAAAAAAAGTAATAAACTCTATTTTATTTAGTTTTTCATATTTTACCGGATTTAATCCAGTGAGTGTTTCGTTAATGAAATATTAATTACTTTCATTAATTTGAAAGCTCAATAAAAACATGCATTTATAAAATAAAAGTGCAATATGAATTTGATAAATGTTTAAAATTTGGCGTAAAATTGTGGCACATGGATACGAATTACGAAAGAAGACGTTTTTGGGTAAAGTGAATCGGCGTTCTCAAAAACTAGGAACTTATTTCATGAAGTTCTGCTGCTGTTGTTAGGTGATGTGTATATCGGATTGCAACTATGTACGTGCTTGTCCAATCTATGAATTTTTGAACCATCAATACGATGTCCCAATTTATCGACAGATTCCAGAAGAAAATCACATTTTGAACGTATGAGCTGACAGAAGCTCATTAACAGTATAAGCAAAAACCAAACATTTATATATTTTTAAGACCCTGTGTAATTTTTTTAGTCCTTCATTGCCATACACATACAGTGATACACACTTTACCTTCTTTTACTACAATTTTTGGTGAAAGGCAAACATTGGCTAAATGTTTCTCTCTCTTACACTTACAGAAAATTATTCAACGATTTAGTTCAATGTCCACGCAGTTACCTACGTATGATTCCTTGTGACAAAAATTAAGGATTTGGGTTGAAGTGATAGTCTAGTTTGTGTCAAAACACAAACTAAAAAGTTGCACGAATGGGTGACAATATGTCATGTGCGTGGACTCTTATATAAGTCTATAGTGCTCATTTTAGAAACCAAACAGTTTCGAAACTAAAAGTTGCATGTGCTCGCCTAGCCTAAATTTCCGAAAATTGTCTCATACATCTTAGACTATTTCCAATTTGGATTGGAGCTCGATGATTGTGTTTTGGAATTTTTGGATGGTCATACAAATCTATAAACGCACAATAAAATTGAAATGTCAATAAACGAAATTAATTCCTTATATTGAGGAAGCAGACCGTATCACGATCACCTATCCAATCGGGAGACAGAAAATAACTATGTAGGATCGGATGGTTGGAGACCGCTGATCACGAATTTTGTTTATATATCTCAAAATACGGAAATGTCTAAGAACTGAGAAATATAAACTGGCCTAATAATTTGTCCATGTTCATAGTTCCACTATACATTTTGAATACAGTTCTCCTATTATTGCATTGAACGTACCCATTACTACAGCTAACATTTTCATATCCGACTGTACATAACACCTGTCAAAAATTTAGTTGTGGGTATGCAAGGCAATGAAAAGAAACGCCAGTACCAGTGTTGGAATTTTTGTACTTTAAATAGTTTTGAATACTTATATTGCTACACCTGTAATTAAAGTGCTGCATAAACAATGTTCTACTTCATTTCGAAAGTTTGTTTTTGTTAGAAATATCGAGGCTTTAAAATGTTCGCTCTTATATCCATGAAAATAATTCCTGGTTAGAAACCTATTTTGCTTTTTTATTCAGTCTTCATTTTCTTTTCGTGTTTTTGTTCTACTTCAGTATGTTATTGCTCAGTGCTCACGGAAATAAAGTAATAATAATTTAATAGGGACATCGGTTATCACAGTTGCTTTCTAGATAAACAAAATAAAAAAAATATCTGAAAAAAGGTTATGCATTTTGCAACAAAACTTCATTAAACAAATGTTGTGAAGCCGTTGGTAGTTAGTTTACTCTAAAGAACTGTTGCTTGGCGAGTAGAACAGTTGGAATAACCAAGCTCGATGCACATTCATAATGGCTACAAATAAAGTGCAGTGTTTTGTTTTGTTCAAATCATAGTTAAATTATTGTCGTTTAATGGCATAAGCTTAAGTTTGTGGCTGTATTGTGTGTAATATTGTGTGAAAAAGTAGGCAAATAACTTCGAAAACGGGGTCTTATGTGTTCCTGTATTTCTTAATTGCTATCATATCCTGTGCTATTTTAATGGATAACAGAAAAGAGAGTTAGGCTACAAAATTGCTTCTGTTGAAAAAGAATTCTTTTCCGCTCAAAATATTATATGAACCAGATCTTGCTGCCAGGAAATTCATTGAAGGTTTGTTAATTTATTATTTAAATAATTTTTAAGGATACATTCAAATTTCATATTCATAGTCACTGACATTGAAAATAAGTAGCTACTTACATATTTTTATTATTTGGGTTTTGTTTTGAGTAACAAATTTTGATTTCCCATAAAAAATCAAAAAAAAGCTATAGAAAATAAGCTATTAAAAAAAAAACAAGATCCCTGCCTCATTTAAACCTGAGACAGAAAATGTACCTGTCGTTATACATAGTTTATCATTAAGAGAAATTCGATCCCAGGTTAAAATTTTCTTAGTAGCAACTCGTTTATGTTGTAAATTACTATTTTGTTATTTATTTATATATACTTAGTTCAATAAGCATTATTGCAAATTTAAAATTTTATAGTTGTAAAACATTTAATTTTGTTAAAAAAAATGGTTTTTGTGCATGATGGATTTAGATTTTGACGGTTGATTAGTTTAATCGGTAGGTAATTAACACCTTAAATAATGAACTTCCTACAAAATTTGTTTAACAAACGCTTTGTTGAATACACGAAATTTCTTGTTTTTCCTATCCTTTTGAAAAAGTCTGTTATGTGCACCTATTTTAACAATTATGATGTGATTTGTAAAGGATTTACTACACACTTAAGGTACAAGCAAAGGTTTGGCTTACGAATAAACGCTCTTGTTTTCCCTTTATATAAAACTTCGAAGATATACCTATTTGAATTCACCGAAATATTTGTATGCTCTTGATATTCAAATTTATAAAGGAAGCGCTCTTGGTCTTCTTCATAAGAAGTGGAGAAACAAGAACAATCGAACTTGGAGATGTTTCAATTGAATTTGTTGAAACTTCAAGAAATTGGGTCTGACTTACGTACTCCCTTAAGGTGGCACTACAGTTCTGTGAGATAGATACATTTTTTATTATACAAAAAATGGTTTACTAATTTCATTTCTTAAGAATAAGAAAATGGCTTTTCTGCCGTCTCCCTGATGTGACATTTCATTACAATTTTGATTATGAAGTGAACAATAAAAAATGAAAATTGCTAATAATATACATAGTATGTATGTATTAGTATTTTTAAATCGGTTATAATTCTTATTTAATTGAAAGTTAAGGTTGTGAGAAAAAAGATAAATTTGTATGTTTATTGTTATTCTTATTAATTTTACACTAGATTTTGATAGCGTTAACTCAATTTTAATATGATTTGAAACACAAAATTTTGAAATTATTTGAAACACAAAAGTATTAACAATTTTGAATTTTAAATGATTTAAATATTGAAACTGTTAAGGAAGGTTAATGCGTGTTTGCAATAATTATATAAAGATTCCACATAGATAGCATAGTTAGGGATTGATTTAGGTAGTCTGAATAATCGTTTGAAGAAATATCTCTGCACAGATTCAAACATCTTGGTTTGCACAGTACCTAGTCCACATCATACTAAAGGCTAGTTCTTCATTACTTTTTTGTTTGGCATGTTTTTAAAAATTGAGATTGTGGGTAATCTAAACACCCAGGCACTTAAATTCTTGCACAACGTCGATGTTTACATTATTGAGAGACCACATTTCGTCGGGTTGTCTTCTCCTTTGACGTGCTTAAAAAATCATCACCTTTGTCTTTCTTGTATTGATGACTAACCCCCATTGCTAGCAAAATGCATTCGGCCTGTTTATTTGTAATTGCAGAGTGTAAGGGTTTTCGGCGAGTAGTACTAAGTCATCAGCATATAACAGAACTTTAATTTGTATATCAGCAAACGATATCCCTCCTGGAAGTAGGTATAACACAAATGTCGTCAACAAACAAAGCAAAAAGTAATGGGCTTAAAATACAGCCCTATGGAATACCTGCAGTTGTTTCAAATCATTCTATGAAGTCCGTTCCATCCCAAACAGATGCACTAGATGAAACAAAAAATTTAGAGTACGTGGTCAAAAATTTTCGATAGATTCCTATCGCCGAAAGCTTGTACAGCAAAGCCTGTGCATTAACTTTGTCAAATGCTGCCTTGAAATCTACGAAGCAAGCGTATAGTTTTTTCTTTTTATTAATGGATTTTCTTGCAATGCTTGTCAAACCAAATATTTGATCTATGGTTGAGAAGCCCGACCGAAAACCAGCTAGGAACATACTCAAAAGGTTTTTTTCCTCGATCCATTTGGTAAGCCTTTCGTATAGAATCGAAGTAAGAATCTTCCTCAAAGTGCTTAAAATAGGAATTCCTCTGTAGCTTTCCGGTAGAGTAACATTACCGCTCTTGTGAATTGCAAAAATAACTGCTTTGTTTAGGTTGTGTGGCACATAAGAATCACTGTATAATATGTTGAGGTATGATAGAAGGTAATCCTTGAATTGAATTGTGCTATTATTGTAGAATTCTACTGTAATTCCATCTATGCCAGGAGCTTAATTTATTTATTTATTTATACAGACTAACATAGTAATCTTAAATTTGCTAAGTTAGTACAAAAAATTAAAGAGAACAAGTCGTTCGGCTGGCTGATAAAGATTTATAATTTAAAGGTAAGTTTTAAAATTAATTTTTTAATACTTTCTAGGTTTTGTACATTTATGTTTTTAAGTAGTTCGTAAATGTTAACATTTTTGTTAGATAAAATTCGGTTTATGTGGGCTAGTAGGTGTGGCATGTCCATTGTTACTGTGCAAGTAGAGCAGATCGGTGGGTTTTCTTTTTTTTTAGAAGATGTTGGTGAGTTAAAGATGTGTGGCCTAAACGAAGACGAACGAAATTTGTGATAGTTTCCTTGAGTATAGTAGCTGGGAATATGGGTGGGGTTTTTTTTAAATATTTTATTTATTATTTATTTAATATCAATTAGAGTTTACAATCTCAAATAGACTAATGAAATTTTTAAAATATTCGTTGAATCATTATAAAATTAAAGCTACATACAAAAACAAATTACAATTATTTTATTACATTATTCAATTTGTTAAAAAGTACAAGTTTAACATATTTTTGGATGAGTTTCGACTCAAATGAAAATTAAAATCTATATTAAGTGATACATTATTAATCTCCCTAACAATGCGAGTAATGGGTTCATTAAACGCATAATTTACTCTATGAACGTTTTCCCGGAATAATGTTCGAATTCTTAGTTCTCTAGAAGGAGCGTAAAGATCAATAAGCGATAATAAGGACAATCAATATGATATGATAAAATATCTCTGACAAAATTTATGGCAAACATCTTACGGCGATTTTCTAATGTCTGCATACCAATAAGCTGACATCTAATGTTATACGAAGGCATTTCAATGTTCCAGCCTAGTTTGTGTACTACAAATCTTGTAAATTTTTTTTGGACATTTTCTATTCTTGTAATATGAACATTGTAATGAGGATTCCACACTACGCAGCAATATTCAAGGATTGATCTAACATAAGCCACATAAAAGGCTTTGAGTGTGTAGGGGTCCTTAAGACCAAACGAATTACGAAAAATAAAACCCAACATAGAGTTGGCTTTGTTTACCATGAATTCTGTATGTTGTACAAAGTTTAGCTTGTAATCAAAAATGAATCCAAGGCCTTTTTCAATAGAAACTCTATCAAGGACATGACTTTGCATATTGTAGTCGTAAACGATAGGTAACAAACGACGTGTAAACAAAAAACATTGACATTTGGATATGTTTAGAGCTAATTGGTTTATATTGCACCATTTGATAAGATAAGTTAAATCATTTTGGAGAAGTGTACAGTCTGTTAAGTTTTTTACACGTCTAAAAAAGTTTAAATCATCCGCAAACATAAGACGCATTGAGTTTGTAAGGACATCAGGTAGGTCATTAATAAAAATAAGGAACAGCATTGGACCTAAATGAATCCCTTGCGGAACGCCAGAAGTTACAGAAAAAAGATGAGAGGTAATCGAATCAATTGAAACGAGTTGACTGCGCCCTGTAAGATAAGCTGTCAGCCATTTTAGCATGTTGGAATGAAAACCTATGTTCTCTAATTTTTTTAATAAAATTTTATGATGCACCCTATCAAACGCTTTTGCAAAATTGGTGTAGATAACGTCCACTTGGTAACCCTTTTCTAATGAATTGAGAATACAATGCGTGAAAATGGTTAGGTTAGTGGAAGTTGATCTACCGGGTACAAAACCGTGTTGGTACGGGGATATGATTACTTTTAATAAAAAATTCAATTTATCGCAAACAATTTTTTCAAATACTTTTGGTATCGAGGACAATTTACTAATAGGTCGGTAGTTTGTTATTTCCTGTTTTGGACCACATTTGTGAATAGGAGTAACAAAGGACGTTTTCCATTCTGGCAAAAATACACCATATGTTTTTTTTTTTTTTTTTTTTTTTTATATCCGATGGAAATCTTCAAAAGACACTCGGTAAGAATCGGTACCGAGTAGTGTGGGACTCTTACCGCACTAAAACCACCGGTGAATCAGGACCAATCTATGAAAGATCGACAAATGATTTTTATTTCTTAATTTTTAAAATCGCATTGGGGGAAGTTTAAGGTTATAACACTTTCCCGTAGCTTTTAGCCCATCAGCTCATGAGGCTTGGTTCTTCTTAATCTCCGAACATTGTCTCGTACATTTAATACGGTCTCCATTTCAGAGTTAGTATGACTTTGCAGCCGCTTATTGTGTGATACAGCGTGTTTCTTAACCACTTCTGTAACCATTTCAATTTGAAGGTCACGATGTAGATCGCTATTTCTTATATACCAAGGGGCATTTATTATTCCACGAAGGACCTTGCTTTGGAATTTTTGGATGGGTTCAGCATTTGTTTTCTTTGTACAGCCCCATAGTTGGATGCCATATGTCCAAACGGGTTTCAATACTTGCTTATATAACATTAGTTTGTTCTGGATAGATAGGTCAGAGTTCTTTCCTATTAACCAGTACATTTTTCTGTACTTCAAGTTTAGTTCTTCTCTTTTCTTTTTGATGTGTTCTTTCCATTTAAGCTTTGCATCCAAATTCATTCCAAGGTATTTGGCGGTATTGGAGTAAGGTACTTCTGTACTGTTTATAAAAATTGGAACATTGTTTATGTTTTTGTTTGTAAAGTTTATATGCGTCGATTTTGTTTCGTTTAATTTGATACGCCATTTGTGCGTCCAATCACTAACTTTATCGACTGCATTTTGCAATTTTTGTGTAGCCTTCGTAACGGATTTATCTGGCACCAATATTGCAGTATCATCAGCAAAGGTGGCCATGATAGCGTTGATGTCCACTGGAATATCCCTTGTATATAACAGATACAGGGTTGGTCCTAGGACACTTCCTTGTGGTACACCGGCTTCAATTTTCTTAAGTTCCGAGTAATTTTGGTTGTACCGTACTCTAAAGAGTCGGTTCGTAACGTAGGATTTCAGTATTTCGTAGTACTGCCTGGGGAAGTCCCTATGCAGTTTGTACTCAAGTCCCAAGTGCCAAACCTTGTCAAAAGCTTGAGCAACATCTAAGAATACAGACGAGCATACTTATTTTTCTTCAAGTGCCTTTTCCACAACATATTCGATGCACTTGGTCTATCGTGGAATGTTTATTTCTAAATCCAAACTGATGGCTCGGAATTAGTCTTCTTTCTTCAATTATTTTGTTAAGCCTTTTTCAGTAGCAGTTTTTCAAAAACTTTTGCCATGATTGGTATAAGCGATATTGGTCTGTAAGATGTAACTTCTGTTGGTGGCTTACCTTGTTTAGGTATAACAATGACTTCCGCAATTTTCCAATGATGTGGCACATATCTTAGTTTAAGGCATGCGTTTATTATAAATTGGAGTTTCTTGAAGGCTATAAGAGGCATTTCTTTCAGAACCTGAGCAGTTATAAGATCGTACCCTGGTGATTTTTTGTTTGACAGCTTATGTTGACACATGCTTCTTACTTCTTTGAGCGTGACAAAAGGTATTTCACATTCGTCGTTTCTGTCAACAAACTGTAAGGGATCTGTAGCTGTGCTTGCTGGGAATGGCTTGAAAACATTCGCGAGATGTTCAGCAAAGAGATCAGCCTTTTGTTTCGGGTTTCCGATCCATTTACCATCTTGAGATTTTATCGGCGGGTTTTGTGTCTGAGGTCTTTTTAGGCGCTTAGTTGCTTTCCATAAGGAGTATTCTGTAGAAGCATCCGTCGTCAGACTTTTCAGGAATCTACTTAGTGAATCATTTTTAAACTCACAGATTCTTTTTTTTAATTCGTTGTTAAGACGGTTAAAAACTACCTTATCATCTGGGAATCTCGTGGATTGCCATTTTCTTCTAGCTCTTCTTTTTTCCAATATCAACTCCTTTATTTCGATAGGATATTTTATTTCTTTTTCTCTCGCATTCGAAATAGTTTGAGTACTTTCTTCTGCAGCCTGCTGCACATCAGCAATAAATTGTTCTACTTCATGATCAATTTGTTCAATTGTTTGCATAGGGGATCTTAGGTTTATAAAATTTTCAAGTTTGTCTCTGAATTCGTTCCAGTTTGTTCTGTTATTCACGAGCTTGGGATTACTTTTTTCTATTATTTCTGTTTCGCTCAGTGATAAAATTACTGGAGTATGATCTGATGATAAATCATAATTACCTTCGACACTTATATGATTTCGTTTAATACCTTTAACTACGAAAAAGTCTATAAGGTCTGGTATTTTGTTAGTATCAGATGGCCAATATGTTGGCGAACCAGAAGAATAAAATTCGCAGTTGTATTTTCGGCCTGCTTGGTATAGCCGTTTACCTTTTGTTGTTATGAGCCTAGATCCCCATTGGGTGTGTTTAGCATTGAAGTCGCCACCAACAAGGAAGTTATGTCCTAACAAATGTAGGAGTTCTGCATAGTCTTCTTCAGTTGGAGAGCGCCTCGGAGGGCAGTATATAGCTGCTATTTTGAATTCTTTCTTTTTTATACCAATACTAATTGTTGTTACTTGCATGTTTTCTTTAGTAAACTTTGGTTCTTCAAAGTGTGTTAAGCACTTTTTTATAAGTATTGCTGATCCTCCCCTAGCTTTGTCAGCTGGGTGCGGAGCGTGGTAACATGTATAGTTTGGTAATTTATTATCAAGATTTTGTTCAATAGCGAGGTGGGTTTCGGACACCAAACAAATGTCTATATGCTCTATGTCTAAAAAGATGTTTAGTTCTGATACATGCTGTAAGAGACCGTTTGCATTCCATGTTGCGATTTTGAGTGTTCTGTCCATCATTGTTTTTTAAGAGCGACTTCTTCGCTTAGCTGTTTTATGTTTAAATCTTGTTGGTCAATCCTTTTCAGGATGAGTTCCAGCATTTCTTTTATAGAAGTTTCCTCATTCTTCCGCACATTTTTTACAATCTGGGAATAGGATTTATTTTCATCACTTTTGCTTAGTGCAATTGCTTTTCCCGGTTGATTTTTAGTAATGTTATCGACCGTTACTTTTTTGCTTTCAACTACTGGTTTTGTGTTGGTTGAGTTTCTAAACTTGTTCCCAGTTTTGTTTTTTTCTTTTTGTGTCTTGGAACTTTTTTGCTACTGGACATCCTCTGTAACTTGCAGGATGATTGCCTTGACAATTAACACATTTCGCTTTCTGTTCTCTGCCCATGGGACAGTTTTTGGTTGCATGTCTGCCTTCACATTTAACACAAGCGAACTCGCGATTGCAGTATTTTTGTGTATGCCCAAAGGCTTGACAGCGCTTACATTGTGGAACACTTTTCGACTTTCGCAGTGGTTCAATTTTGACAACTATGCCCATAATTGATTTAATACTGTAAATCTTATCGAGACTTTCTTTATTTTCAAACGTGAGCATAAATAAAGGTAGAGATCTCTTTTTTGTCGTTGATACCCCAGTGGAGTCTTTTACTATCTCATTTTTAATAAGATTATTGGCATCGAGAGCTTGAAAGCCTTTTTGTATAAGGTCTTCGACAATTTCTTTGGCAACACATGAAGAGTGAAGGCCTCTTGCTACTACTTTTATCGATCTTGTAGCTTTATTTTCGTACGAGTGCCACTGAATTTTCTTTTTGTTCAATTCTTCAGTGACAGATCTATACGCATCGGCGTCTTCAACAATGACTTTCCAATTGTCTTTATTGTATGATGTATATTTACATGCCTTATTCGTGCATTTTTCTACTATGCTCTTTAGCTCGCCAAACATTGCCAATCCGGAGATCATAATTGGGGGTGGGGCAGTTTGCCTGGTACCTTTAACGTGAGACTTATTTTGGGGTAAATCTCTTATTTCTTTATTGGATGCTCTCATTTTTGTAGCAGTATCTGATTTTGAACCTGTTTGCTGACATTTTATAACAGCCTCTGGGCTACTCTCTGCTTTTCGTTTCTTTGACTTACGTTTATTTCGGTTTCCTTCAGTTTCAAGGAGGAGCTCTTCCTCATCAGTATGAAACTCATTAGCAGTTTTTTGTGGGCTTTTCACTACTGGTGACTTTTGACTTGATATATTGTCTTTCACGGACTTTTTATCGAGCAAGCTGACTTTTTCTTCGAGTCTCTTCACTTGTTGCTGAAGACTTTCAACAAGGGCTTCAAGTTGTTTTCTGGCTAAGATTTCTATTTGCCATTTATCGAAATAATTTTCGGATTCAACTTGGTGGATCTCGTTGTTTTTTGTGAAACACTGCTGATCTTTTGTTTCGATCTTTTCATGGATGGTTCCTTTTTCGTTAATGACTTCTATGTCATTTGATTTTTGCGTTGGGGGTTTCGATGGAGTAACCCTTGGTGATATTTTTGGTGGAGTTCTTAGTGTTTTTGAACTCCGTCTATTTCCTAGAAGCAATAATTGGTCCTCCCCAGAATCCATAGGACCGATCTCCGAAGAGAGTGGATTTACCAGTTTATCTGGATTGCCACCTGGGGTATTATATCTATTTGTTTTACTCATTGCCATATTTGTTTTTATTTTTGTAACTTTTGTTTAGTTCCATAAATAGCTCAGTTACCTCTTCTATTTAGGTTTCTTGCAGAACTGGTTCTTCAGAGCGATTATCTTATCTTTTGCTCCTAATTCCTGAGAAGGTAGCTCAGGTGTCTCAGCTCTTGGATTCAATAGATCCAACGCTCGTCGTTAGTTCACCTTACGGTTATCCAGCGGGCACCACTTGGAGGTGACGATGCGATTTTGCTCCGCCATATGTTAACGAACTATTAAACACAAAACACAAAACTCTAGACAGAGCGACGGAACATTTTTTTTATTTAGAGACTGACAAAAAGAGCCGTTAGTGACATTATTAGAATCAATATAATTTGACTTAAAAAACTTAGCAAAGGCATCTCAAATAGATGGTAGACTTGTTAAAGTCGAACCTAAATATTGCGTACTTTTAGGGAATCCATTAGATTTTTTTTTACTTTTAATGAAACTCCAAAAACATTTCCTATTAACTCTTAACTTGGATTCCAAAGAGTAAATATAGTTTTTATATAAAAATTTATTTAGAACATTGAAATTCATTTCACACTCATTATAAATGCTGCGCAAATTGGCATCAGAATAACACTTTCTTAAACATTTATAAGCTTTATTCTTTTTATTATTTAAATTAATTAATCGACACTAATCGACTGTTATACCAAGGAGGCTTAGAAGCATTTTTCAACTTAGTTTTAGGAACAAATAGATCGATGGCTGTCTTAAGAGAACTAAGAAAATTGTTGTAAAAACTTGATAATTTCGAAGATTGAATAAAAGTTGAAGGCAGTACTACATTATTATCAATATAACTCGCAATGTTGTTAAAATTAGCTTTGGAGAAATTATATCTATATTTAAAAAAGCATTTTTGGTTTGAAAAAGTTCAGTATTTTAAATTCAAAAATCAAAGCAATGTGATGTAAAGTGTTTGGAAATATTGGAAAAATAGAATTATTTACGAACAAATTTAAGTCTTTATCTGCAAACAATAGATCGAGTGTTCTATTTAAACTATTTTTACAATTGTTCATTTGTTCATTAACAGTTAAAAGCGAATCAATAAATAATCACACTCATTATTTACATTAAAAGGATATTGATATTAGAGTAGTGGTGGGTATATGTCGTCCATCTTTGCCTCGATTTTAGTTCTGATGGTTCTTATAAGATCCGGCTCATCGAATGTATTAAGTAAGAAGGAGGGGGATTTGTTATCAGAATTCGCAGCTTTGTCGGCGTATTCGTTACTCATGATGCCGATGTGGGCAGGGACCCACATAATTTTTGCTTTGTTTGCTGTCTTGATAACAATATCCCTAAGAATTGTGATTGATGGGGAGCTGTTATTCAAGTTCATGATAGCATGGATGACCGAGAGGCTGTCTGTGCATACGACACAGTGTCCTTTGGCGTTGCTTTTAAAGCTTCGTAGACAGCTAGAGCTTCTGCGATAGAAACTGATGAGTATTCAAGAAGGAGACCTATCCTGAGTACTTTGCCATTTTGTGATGTTACAGCAAAGCCTGTGTGGTGCTCTGTTTTAGAACCGTCAGAGAATATGAATTTCCAATTCCTGCTTATGGGTTCTTTTTCTATGGTGTCGAATACTTTTCGGTAAAAGATTTTTGGTGTATAGATTCTGGTCTGCACATCCAGGGAGGGTATGATGATGTTCGAATAATGGAGGTTTTAGGGGGCAAGTTAAAGGTTGATATGTGGTTCCATATACATGAAATTGCTGATATGATTCTTTTTTGGCGTGTGGGTCGAAGGGCTGAATTAGCATCTTTGTTTATAACGGATCTGGAGGGGAACAAGAGCTGATTTTAAAATCGTTTCCTCATATCTCCCATTAAGTGCAACCGGATTCAGCTAATATGTTTTTGATTGGTGTAGTTTGGAATGCGTTGATTGATCGTCTTGCAGCTTGATGGTATGTAGGTTTTATTATGTTTGTAAGGTAACAAAGTGTATTTATGTGAATTTTACATTTTTTTGAAGATATATATTTGATAATGTTAATCCTTGCAGCAAGTGTTTTTTTTAGTTTTATACAGTGATCGGTCCATTTAAATTTATTGTTAAAAGTTAATCCTTATATACTTAAATTATTTACAGCTTGTAATTTTACGTTAGGGCAAGATTTTTTCCTATATATATGAAATGTTTTACACTTCTGTAATGCAATGTTGGCACCGGAAAAAGTGGACCAATCTGCAATATCTTTTAATACTTGCATACAAATAGTTTTAGTTGTATCTAAATCATTGTTTTTACAAAGTATGTATACGTCATCAGCTTAACAACAATGATCAAGAATTTTATATTTAGATATAATGTTGCTGATCAAATCAAATGCAATAGAAAAGAGCATTACTGAAAGTGCTGATTCCTATGGGATGCCATTGTGTAGAGGAAAGTTTGGAGAGTTATTTACCCTCACACAAAATTTTCTATTAGAAAGGAAAGATTTTATGTACCCAAACATTTTGGGACCTATTTGCTCTCTCAGCTTTTTTAGAACAAGATCAAAGGCTTTCTGGAAGTCGAGTGAGAGTATTGAAACGTGGTTTTTGGCTGAGTTAGCGTTCGAAATATAGCTGTCAATATGAAACAAAGCATCTTGACATCCCCTTTTTGGTTTGAATTTGGTTTAAGGCAATGAGTTTTTTGGATTCTGTATACCAGAGGAGACGCTTAGCTATAATCTTTTCAAGAATCTTTGAGATGCATGGTAACAGTCAGATAGGTCTATACCCATCGAGTTTATTAATCTCTTTGTTGGGTTTGGGAATTGGAATGACTGTGGCGGCTTTTCAGTACTGAGGAATCACACTCATGTCAAAAACGTTGTTAAAGAGTTCGATAAGAACCATCGTTCTTATCTCCGTCGGTAGATTTTTGAACATAGGATATGAAAGCTTATCTCTTCCTGGTGTCTTTCCTTTCAGTTTGCTAGGACAAATTAAGTTGGAAGGGAAACTGGTCATTGTAGATGCGTTTAAAATCTGCTAAACAGCACTTTTTCTGACTTTTGATTTTTAAAATTTCTTTCATTTGATTGAACTTTGGGCAGTCTTTGGATGAAGCGAGATGGGAGGCGAGGCAATTTGCGCACAAAGTTCTGGAACACTCCGAGTTAGCATGTGGTTTAAGATTACATATCTGGCACATGGGGGTACCGTTGCATCGTTTGGTGGTGTGCCCAAGTAACTGGCAGTTCCGGCACCGCATGGGATTAGGAATATATTCAGTGACCCTGGCATTGTACCAGCCGATTTCAACAGTATCCCAGTTTGAAAAGTGTCAAAAGTGAAAAGCATCAATCCTGTTGGACGTTGGTTTCCATCTACTTGTTTTGTAAATTTGTAGACATCCGTTACTTCTTGCATTTTCATTTCCAATATAATATCTGCCTCGTTACTAAGACAGGGAGCGTAGACTATGCCTTTAGACGAGGTGAGCTGGTTATGCAAGGTGATCGTGACGGGACAAAGGTTTGATTTTTATTTTTAGTAAGGATTAATATTTTACCGTCTCTGAGTTGTGAGATCTGCTCATATTCAGTGCTTATGGCATCTATAGCTTTTCTCAATGTAAAAATTCTCACTGATGAAAGAGGTTTATTTTCACTTTTGAGGGGCAATAACAATAAATCTAGGGTTTTTATAATTGATGGTTTTAGGGAGATTGGGGAATGGTTCAAGGGGATTAAATGTTATTTTATTTCTTTTCGACTGGGGTTCGGAAAATTCGACTTCACCAAGCGCGCTGAACCTATTTCCCGTTTTCATTTTCGGCCCTTGGGCCATGATGGTTAAGAAACACTATCACTCGCGAGATGAGTAGGAACTGGGTACTACAAAAGGAGTAAAAGAGAAAGAAGTAATATTCTTTAAGTATGTAACGGAGAGTGGAAAAAATGTATGAAATGTATGAACTTGCACACAATAGAAAGCCGCAGGTTGAAACAATGCTTACAGCACGACAGCTAGTCAGTGACTGCAGGAGCTTTATTGTTTTTCATCTTATGAAGGCAAAGATATTGGCACAAAGCGCTTTGTATTCCTTTTTGACCCGAAGGTAGAGATTTCTGAAAAACAAGGCATCTGTAGATCTAAAAAGCTTCAGATACATAAAAGATAGGCTCTTACAATCGTTATCGTACGATATATTTCGTGGAATCAATGAATGGGTGTTATTGATATGTGAGATAGAATTGATTTTTTTAATCACATTTATTATTTTTTCGTCTAATTGGTCAATTTCGGATGTTGATGGAGAAGGCAAGGAACTGCAGTTGTAATTTAAATGAGATTTGTAAAGATGATCATTAATTTCTTTCCATTTGAGCTTGAGAAATTAACTTGGAATTCTTTGGGGAGCTTCAACCGGAAACATAAATTCAACTTGTATTGGTAAATGAGCAGAAAAATTTGCTACACTCACTTTGAAGTCTGCACATAATTTTATCCAGTCTGACGAGAATGCACAAATGTCAATAACTGACTGTCCTTGGCTACTAATAAATGTGAATTCTGCCACGGTATCACTTTTGGTTGCTCTATTAAGCACGAATAGTCCAAGATTTTCAAAAAACTCAATAGGGAGCCACTGCGGTTCAAATTATTATCTTTTGAGTTTCTTATTTCGAATAATGTATTTTGAGTGTAAAGGTTCTGAATAGATATATTCTGATAATTTCCAATTCGAGCATTAAGGTCTCCAATTATCATAATGTTTTCCAAATTTAAATTATTCACAAAGTCTATTAAAGCTTCAAAATCATTCTGCCAGTTATTATAGTTTAAATACACGGGAACTATTAAATATTTTAAGTTATTAAAATTTGAAAAACAGGTCTGTTTTCTCTGTTTATAAATCTTACAAATTCACAATTTAAAGTTTTTTTAACCCCACATAACATTCCACCACTGGCTCTGCCGTGTACATAAGATCTACTTGCACATAACTTTAAAATATTTTAAAAATTAATTTTCATTTTTTTCTTCTAAAAAAGTTTCTAATACAATAATAACATCAACATTTTGAATAAATTTAAAAAAAATCAGGTTGATAGATAATAGACTGCCCGAATTTTCAGTTCAGTGTGAACTAGGGCCTCACCCAACAAACTTCTCCATCTAGCTCGGTCGATAGCTAGATGTGTCCAGTTTTGAGCTCTAAGTTGGGTGAGGTCACATTCCACTTGTGTGCACCTGATTCGCGGCCTTCCTCTACTGCGCTGTCCTGTGGGTGTGGATTCGAAGACTTTTCAGGGCGGAGCATTGGTTTCTATGCGCACTACGTGACCCAGCCATCATAGTCGTTGGACTTTTACCCTCCTGGGCTCTGGCTAAGTCTACGTCGCTGTACAGTCCGTACAGCTCGTCGTTCCATCTTCTCCTTCACTCCCCTTCTATGGATACTGGACCGTAGATCGCACGAAGAACGAAACGACCTAAGGTGCTTCTTCTGATGAGGGTCTTATATATCGAGACTTTGGTCCTTCGAGAGAGGGCTTTGCTACTCAATTGCTTTCTTAGCCCAAAGAATGAGCGGTTAGCAAGAGTTATTCTTCGTTTGATCTCAGCGCTGGTGTTGTTTGACGTTTTGACCGAGACGTCTGTGTTGTAATTCCTTTCTTGACGACAGCATTTACTTTGTTTTGCCCTAATGAACCGTTAAACCCATTTTTGCCGCATCTGCCTCAATACTCGCAAAAGCCCCATTGACATCACGCTGAGTTCCGATTATGCCAATGTCAACTGCATTTGCTAGTAATTGGACATACTTTTGAAAGATATTGTCTTTAGTGTTGCCAAGTAAGATGTTAAAAAAATTGCATGACATTGACTAAAACCATTTTTGACATCGAAAGGTTAAGTTAAGTTGTTTCCAACATTTATGGAGCAGGGTGAATTTTTCAGGGTCATCCTGCACAAACGGACGAGTTTGGCAGGAATGCCAAAACTAGGCATGGCTCTATACAGCTCGTCCCTGTAGATACTGTCATATGCGGCCTTGAAATCGATGAAAAGATGTTGGGTATCGATTTGATGTTCTTGGGGTTTTTCCAGGATCTTCCGTAATGTGAATATTTGATCGAGTGTGGACTTTCCTGGCCTAAAACCACACTGATAAGGACCTATCAGGTTGTTGACAATGAGCTTGTAAGCGATGTTAAGTAGACTGATTCCTCTATAGTTGGTGGAGTTTAGAGGGTCTCCTTTTTTAGGATTGGGCAAACAATATTGGGGTTCCATTCATCGGGCATTCCCTTTACCGACCGTATCTTACAGGTAAGTTGGTGCATGCTCCTAAACAAATTATCTCTAGCTGCTTTGATAAGCTCGGCTTTCAGTGGCTTTGTTAGGCCTTAGCTTAGATATGACAATCTATACTTCGTCTAAGTCGGGAAAGCGGAATTATTTGTTGTCGTCCATGCTAAATGGATCACCCTGCCTGACAGCGAAATTAGGTTCATCGTCGCGGTTGTACAATCTGCAGAAGTCATCCGTCCATATCGCCAGCATTGACTGCGGTTGCACTATGATGTTTCCACTTTCGTTTGGCTATTGGTTTGAGCTTTATGCACTCGTGAATTCCGTTTCACCTGCTCATAAAATTTTCGAACTTCATTCCTCATTTTGACCCTCTCAACATCTTCGACCGCACGCTTCTTCTACTCTCTTTTTCCTTTTGAAAAGCCGGTGTTCTTCTCGCCTTTTCTGCTCATGGAACTCATGAGCAGCTGTCGTCCTTCTATGCAGCGCCGCTTTACGAGCCTGTTGTTTGGCTGCATTTGCCTGCCGACATTCCTCTTTAAACCTGGGGTTCCTTGTTGGTAGCTGCTTGAAACGAAGCACGTCAAAAAACAGCTTCTCTGATTGCATCTTGGCAATGGTGATACTGGTTTTCGATACTTTGCGTTGGCGGCAGAGAAGTGTGAGAGATGTTACTTGTAACTCGGTCAGAGAAGGATTTGGCGATCTCTTGCGATTATAGCCGTTCGATGTTGTATCTTCTCCCAGCATCTCCCTGTTTTGACTTGGGTCTGGAAACCCGAAGTGCTATCTTGGCTACAACGAGCACGTCGATGTCAGGTCCTCGGAAATTTTGTACATTCATGATGCTGAAAGCGTGTCTAGCGTCGCATCAATCGCAATATGGTTAGTCTGGTTGACGGTAGATTGATCTGGAGAGTTCCTTTGTGGATGCTGAGGTGTGGAAAACGCGTACTGGCTACCATGGTGTTTTGCCCCGTAGCAAAATCTATGAGCCTGAATCCGTTTTGAGAAGTGTTGTCGTGCAATCTGTTTTTCCCGACGATTCCACCAAAGATGTCTTCCCTTCCTAGCTTGGCATTAAAATCGCCCAAGACAATTTTAATATCGTAGCTAGGTAAAGCTAGGACACTGCGGATGCTGATGGTCATGAGACGCTCGTTGATGCACCTATAGCTGAAGACTTGTTACAAAGCCGCATCCAAATAAGCGCTGTTGGTTTTCTCGGTACAGTTCACCATAGTAAATATCGCACTTTTTCATACTCTTTTTGAATGGCGGTGATGTCTACTTCATAGCAGTCTAGGGCCTCCGCTTAATTCCTTAATTCGTTTGCATGGGTTGTCAACAGTAAATCCGTCCGTATCCGAGGCTTGTTGGTGCTTCGCAACTAGGATATTTGTACTTGGTCAGGAAGTCACCCCGTCGCGACGGCACAACCCCCAACCTGGAGGGCTAGATCCTTAGTATAACTCCAAGAATAGGAAGCCGGATAAACCACTCCTTATAGGCCAGGGCTCCAAATAAATCGTAAAAGTACTATAAGGTGTTCACTAAGTAGTTCAACCTTACTGAATCTGTAGACGCCACCGTTGATTCTATCTCGGAAATTCCTCCACTGCCGTCTGGATAAGAAAAGGTGCCTTAGTGGAAACACCTCTCCGCCCCTCTCTCGTCTACCATTTGAACATCATTTGGGTCTGACATTTAAGAGAATATTAACGTAGAGCAAAACATATACAGTTTTACGAAACTTACGAAACTTATGGATTGCTAAAAAATTAGCTGTGTGAAGTTAGAACCTCGAACTCAAACCCGATATGTCCCATTCGTTTGTCCTTCCAATAACATTGTTTAATCACCCCCAAAAAAGAACTTTCTGGTTATTGTCGCAGATGTGATTTTTTGTCATATATGTGTGGGTTTTTTACCTTCCAGGTAATACTCATTCTGTCAGAATCCAAAAAGAAACATTGAGATTTTGGGTCATTTTATTCCTTACATTCTATTTTTTAACTGTTTCGTCATATTTATAATCTTATAAAATTTGATTACATACCCATTCTTATCAACAGTTGAATGGTTGTATACATCTGGTTCACATTCCAGACAAAGCTACCCTTGTTAATCCTAAAAACCAAAAGCTGTAAGCCAATCATTAATTTTTTCTTACAACATTTTGTTGGGGGGTATACTCTTAATATAAATCCCAGGGCTACAATTGTTTTTTGCTGAAAAAAGTGTAAATCACTTAAGGTACCAGAATGCAATTCAAAAGAAAAAAAGAACAATTTTTATACCTTTAGTGTTAAGTTAAGTTAAGTTAAGTTTAAGTTAGTGGGAATACAAATGTTAGTTTAAAAAAAATATTAATTATTGATTAAATTTCAAAGGGTGATGTGCAGTAAATATCAAAAAAAAACAATGAATATATTGAGTTAAATAGATTAAATTTAATATTTGCCTTTGCGGTAAGGAAAACAATAGTGCACCTTTTAAAAAATGCCACGTTGTATAGGGAAGAGGGTCAGAGAGGTTGTCACTAATCGGAAAAATAGCGTGGAAGTTCATACATGGATCAATTTTAACTGGCAGTGTCGAAAACTCTTCAAACGTTAGGCCTTGAGTTTCCAACAACCCTTTTAAAGTAGGTTTTAAACAAATAAAACCGGTCTCCCATAGGCCATCCATATGAGGAGAACCTGGTGGAATGAAATTTCACTTCAAATTTGTTGGTATATAGAGTTTTTCATCTTCCAAGGTAGAATCTGATAAGACTTTTTTCTACTCCTTTTCTTATATTTTATTAGCAGCAAAAAAGTTGGTGCCGTTATCAGAGAAAAGTTGTTGGGGAACAACTCTACGACCGACAAATCTTACTTCCTACAGTTTCTAAATGTACAGCATTTGTACAGAGCCAAATAAAAAAACAAGCATAACCTTTTATTGCTTCATAGAACCGACCCTGGTGGAATGAAATTTCACTTAGAATTTGTTGGTATATAGAGTTTTTCATCTTCCAAGGTAGCATCTGATAATACTTTTTTCAACTCCTTTTCTTATATTTTATAAGCAGCAACGAAGTTGGTGCCGTTATCAGAGAAAAGTTGTAGTTAACAACTCTACGACCGACAAATCTTTCAAAATCAGCTAAAAACGACTCCGTACAGATTTTGTTCAGAGACAAATAAAAAGACAAGCATAACTTTTTATTGCTTGATAGAACCGACCCTTTTAACTTGTAGTTCAAAGGCCAGCGAAATCCAATCCAACATAGGTGAACGGAAAGGAATAGTTAACCCTTTCGGGTGGGAGTGTTCACATAAGTTGGGTTTAAAAATCCTTTTTGTGTAAAACAGAAACTATTAACAAATGATTTTCCTAAGTTTTTTAGTTATGGAATCCGCATTAGGTGCAGGACTTGTTGGTGCATTCTGTTACTTCTTTAGTAACAAAGAAAAACTCTTTTTTGAGTAGTACAATTTATTACAAAAATGATTCAATATTTATTACAAAACTATTTAACTAAAAAATTAAGTGCGCTAGGCGCAGACAACTTTTCATGAGTAAAAGCGTTAATATTTAAATTACTGAAATCAAGAATGTGAGAAAGAGAAGAATAAATGTAAATAAAAAAGAGACCACTTTATCAGTGCAAGCCCATTTCTATTCTGGGCATGTTCAAGTATCTTGTTCTTTTTTGTTCTACATCAGCAACACCCTCCATGTAGGCACATTTTATGGACGAATGCTACTAATAGTTTCGACAACGGACATAAATATGGCAATATTATTGGAAAGTTGCATTGGTTAAACGACCATTTACTCTCATGTTTATGTCAGAGCCTAAGGTGGAGTTAAGCGATAAAATGGTACTATTTTTACTTTACGGTTTCCAGTTATATAAAGCGTTAAACTCTTCACTAAAATAGAAGCGTTGTGTTAGTACAACGAGTCGAGTTTTCACAAAGTATCTGCAAGGGTAAAACGTTTTTCTTTTGCGAGAAGCTAGTTTTATAAATCTAAACAAATATGCTATGACTTTTATAGCACGAGAGTAACATGAAAATCCTCTCAAAATATCATCGTTTGTGTTTTGATATACTACAAAACTTTTAATTTGTTTGATTTCAAGGTTCCAATTGGGATCCTTTTGAATTTTCGTTATTGGCCAAGTTTCCTGGGAATTCTTTAACCAACTTGGACCATGCCACCATTAGTCATTGTTTATAAAATTCTGAGACATTACACCCCGGCAAGCGATGTCAGCTGGATTTTGTTCAGAAGGAACATGTTTCCAAATGCAACCTGGCGGGTTCTCAGTTTGTGCTTTAGATACCCGAACAAAAGTCTCCAGTCGAGGTGGACAGTCACGAATCTAATAAGGATAATTATAGAGCTTTGTACAGCGTTAACTAACTTTTCCAGCAAAACAGCTCCACAAAGCTCCAGCCAAGGTATCGAAATAGCTTTCAGAGGGGATCTGAAATCCTAGAATAAATAGCAGCTGCATATGCACCTAGAGATGAGTCGCAAAAGCCGTGGATTTCGACACACATACCTGGTGTATAATTGATCCATCTTGGAATTCTGATATCCTTTATTATTGGAAAAGATTTCCTAAAGTCTTTCCATGCCTCTAACCAAATTGATTTTATAGGCGCATCACACTCGGTTTTGTCTTTCCAGACATATTGCAAATAAATCTTTAATAAAATTGTTGTTGGTGCAAGCCAACCTATAGGGTCATATATTTTAGTTATATTTGAACAAAAGTTCACGTTTGGTCAAAACAGTTGTCGAAGAAAATAGCTTACATCGAATATAGAAGCAATCTTCCCTTGCATTTCACCCTATACCTATAACTTTCGAATGTGAATTATCGTCGAACATGAGGAAGTGTTGGTCTAAAACATCGCCCCTAGGAATTTTTTCCAACAAGCTAGGGTGGTTTGCAGTCCATTTTTTTTAAACAAACCCCTCCAGACAAAAGAAGTGCATTTAACTGAGCTTGAGCTTGGACAACAGTATCTAGATCAAAACCTCCAGAAAAAACATTGTCCACATACAAATCTGACTACTTTATATGTTTTGCTAAAGGATAATTATTTCCTTCATCAGAAGCAAGTGGATACAATGTTCGGATTGCCAAATATGGAAAAAAGTAACCCTATTTATTTCAAAATCAGCCAAATCTGATTCTGAATTTGACGATAAAAAAATTATTCTTTGGAATCTATAATGATCTGGGTAAACATGTATTTGGCGATAAATTTTTTCAATATCGCTAATAAAAACATAGGGATACTGTCGCCATTTTAATAAAATAGTTTGTTGATCGTTTTGAAGAGCAAGTCCGCTAAACAAAAAATAGTTTAATCTATGCCCTTAGTTCGTAGAAGCACTTGAGTTAAAACCGACTCTAACTTTTGTTGAAGTATTATCCGGTTTCACCACAGCATGGTGCGGCAGATAAAAGAGCTGTCTGGAAAGATTTATGTAATTCACTTTTTGACCTGAGCGTCATATGCTTCAAAGAAATGCGTTTTTTCCTTAGAATCAAACGACGTAGTTTTGCAGAAGTAAATCTGCAGATGAGCATTGCGTTACTATCCTAGTGCGCGGCTTACGTATATCATAGACAGATAGATAGATAGATACAATTTTACACTTTCCTCTGATATGTATGTATAGCTTCTTTTTCCCTTAAGGTACATAAGAGGCAGTTAATATGTAGATCCTCTCGTTGTGTTAGTTTTCGCATTCACAAAGTCATATCTTAGTTGTTCATCTACTTAAGAAATTGTTTTTCGTTAGTCAATCATATTTAAAAGTGATATTCGTTTTTAAATTGGTAATACGCAAAACTTTCAAATTGGAAAAAATAGTACTTAATACTTTTCCCATTTACGGGTTAGTTTTTCTGACAAATTTAAAAACAAAAAAAGGCTCAACACCTAAATTTGTGCTTTGAATTAATTATAATTTAATATAAATCGAAAGATAACATATTCGGTAGTAGATTTCATTCCGTTTTAGGAACAAAAAGCACAAAATATTCGTTTAGGGAATTTTTCACTTAACATCTTTTTATCTTTCATTCATTCATTCTTATTTTATTATCTTTCCAATAATTTATTTATTTATTCAGCTTAATACAAGCTGTAACATAACTCAATACTAACTTAACATTTTTGTTTTAGTTCTTGTTCTCTGTTTTCAACATTAATTCATGTGGGCCCTTATGCGAGAGAATGGTACTGATTCTTCAATACAGTATGAGAGAATTAAATAAAACCAATTTGTAAAGGACTCTACTGTTGAGTGGAGGGAACTTAATTCAAAGTCGGCTAAGCTTAGAAGATTGTTAAGTTTGGATAAATGAAATCATAACAGTAATTCTCCATTTCAAGTTGTTTTCAAATTTAATGGGGAAGGAGAGATTAAGGCAAGGATAAAAGCGATTCAATGTTGAGTGAAGGTGAGGGCTCGCGGAGACAACGCAGTTAGCGCAATCAGATGAGACGATGAGATTAAGGTGTCTCCCCATAAAGTTTGCTACTCCATTTAGTTGAAAAATTCCACAGTCAAACAGACGATCAATGAACAGCGATTCAGATTGAGGGGAGATACTAGTTGGAAAGAAGGATGTCTGATCATCTGAGGTGGACCAATTGAAATAGGGAGGACTAAAGTAGCCAAGAACGATGATTAAATCATTAGGTTGCACTTGTTCAAGCAGATAATCAATGGCATTAACAGCAGCTTGGTATGCTTTAATTTGTTGGGCTGGTCGAATATAACAACAAATGACAAAAAGACAAAACTAAGAGAGTGTAACCTTAGCTGATACACCTTCAAATTCGATTGAAGTAGAAATATGGAGTTATGAACTTTCAAAATTATTATTTATAGCTAAGAGCAAACCACGGCCCTGTGTATTACTCGCACATTCCACAACATCTTTATATCTGAGGAGAAATTTCAACACCATCATGTAGTTTCAAAAATATTTCCATAAGTGCATCACGTTTGTTAGGGAGGCCTTGTTGGGAGATTAAAACCTTTATGTTTGTATTTGTTTTACATTCAAAGCAAGCAGAATCTGGTTTGTCGTGCAAGAAAGTTAGGTAAAGACGAACATTATTGTACATTTTGTGGTCATAATAATTCGTTAACTTGACATTTGAAGGGATCATTGGGTTAAGGAATCCTTGTGGTTCTTGGGAAATTAATGAAGAAGTTGCAGAGTTAAGGGTGTGAGAATGGATGAAATTTGGATACGCGGATGTTTTGACAGGAAGATCAACCATCGGAAGGCGAAAACCAAGACCCGGATGAGAAGGGTTAAAAGAATTGGATGGAGCCATTATAATTCATTAAAGGGACGAAAGTTCGCTAGGGAGAGAAAAGTTTGGAAAGATTCGTGTTTTAAGAGTCCAGTTGGATTCAATATTATTTTTGGGATTAGGTTTGGGTTTGTTATACTTAATTATATGATTATTGCTACTCATTCTGGAAAGCCGCATTCGACCAAGTCGTATATATCCTCTTTGGCTATGAAACTTCCAGTTATATTTCGTGGGAATCACCAACTTGAATCCTTTTCCAGACAATTGAAGACATTCGCAGATATTGACACAGAATTCTCGTTTCAAATAGGAGTGTATCCATGTAGCATCAGCATATCTGGGACAATTATTCAGCACGAACCATGTGTTGTTAGCAGATTCAAGCCTGCAAGAAAGCATACAATTACTGTTTTCAATTTCGTAACATCACTAAATTGATTGGAAGAGGAGAGAGCCGGGATGACGTACTTTGAAAACAGCAATCAATTTCCGATTTTTTTTTTCAGCTCGTTTGCCGATCATTTAGGCACCTTTAACTTATCTTTAATGTTTGTGTTATCTTATATGAGAATTAAAGACGAAACGACTGGTATGAATATAAAGAGCGACTGACTTTATTATATAATTATGAAATATAAATTTAATATAGGTTTTTAGTACAGTGTTTAGTGGGAGCCAGTATTGCCAAATAAACGTAATTCAAAAAGTAATTCAGTATTCTCAACACTCCCACTTTTTGATTAATTCAAAAAGATAGTAAATAAACATTATTTAATCAATTGAAACTCCAATCAAAGAACGAAATTTTTCGAATTTATCTTTACTTAGAGATTTAGTAAATATGTCTGCTTTTTGAAAATCAGAAGGAACATAATTGATTTTAAAATCTCCTCTCTCATAACGCTCTCGGATAAAATGGTAACGGACATCGATGTGCTTGGTTCGTTTGTGTTTTTTACAAGTCTGATAGCTCCCTGATTATCCATGTTCAAACTTGTTTCGACTACACCAGTTGGAACCGATTCCAGAAGTAGTTGCTGAAGCCATACCATTTCTTTCACTGCCTGTGAAGCCGCCACATACTCAGACTCCGCAGTAGACAGAGAAACACACTTTTGTCTTTGTGATGACCAATACACAGGACCATTAGCGATGATGAAAATGTAGCCAGTTGTCGAACGTCGAGTTTCGGGATCACCCGCATAATCAGCATCACTGAAACAGACTAAATCAAAATTGTTACATTTTTTAAAAGTTATACCCATTGTCCTGGTTCCGCTTATATACTTTAAGATACGTTTTACTGCATTTGGTTTGGTGAGTCCAAGTACCGAGACACAACTCCCACTGCATATGCAATATCCGGACGAGTAGCAACTGCCAGATACATGAGGCAGCCCACTGCCTCTCTGTATGGAAATTTTATGTATCACGAAGACAAAGATTCTGTATGCGAACAAGTTTCAGCTGGAGTGGATACTGGCTTGCTTAAATCCATACTGAATCTTTTAAGAACACTTTCCGCATATCGTGTTTGACTGACAGAAATAACACCATCAGATTTCCTTGCCAATTCAATACCTAAGAACACCTCTGCATCCAATAACGTTATTTCAAACTGTTTCCTTTAAAAATTCACCAGCTTCATAGCATCTTGTTTTTCTCTCGCCGCAATCAATCCATCGTCTATGTAAATCGCAAGTATCATGCGCTTGCTTACATCCCCTGAGATGAAAATACACGGATCCATTTCACTAGGTTTAAGATTGAATTGTTTTAGAACGTCAGTGAACTTCTTGTTCCAGCACCTAGATGCTTGTTTCAAGCCGTATAGACTCTTTCTTAGCCTACACACCCTACCAGATCCATCATTGAAGCCTTGGGGTTGCTCCATATAAATCTCCTCACTTAGTTCTCCGTTTGAAAAGGCTGTCTTCACATCAAATTGCGTAAGGCTTAGTCCTTCGTTTGCTGCAATGGCAAAAATGGTATGAATTGACGTAAACTTTGCCACGGGACTGAACGTCTCCCCGTAATCAACACCCTCTTCTTGACTAAAACCCCTTATAACTAGTCTGGCTTTATATTTATGTGTTCCATTTAAGCATAAGCTTTTAAGCTTATATACCCACTTATTGTCAATTGGTTTTCTTTTTTCTGAACCCTTAACCAAATCCCAGGTGTGATTTTTGTTCAGGCTATCCATCTCATCTGACATTGCTTCCTTCCAATGAGCTGCATCATCACAGGCAAGTGCGTGTCGATAGCTGTTTGGTTCCCCTTGCACGAGATAAGCATATCTTTGTAAAATGTTGCACATACCTGAATAATCTACAGGATCCAAGGCACGCAAGCGTTCTCTCAACGGAAGAGTACGATCAAGACTATCTTCATTTGATTCATCATCATTTTCACCTACAGATCGAAAAGCGTCATCACTTCCACATGTATTTTCATCTTCGAAATCTGAAATCTGGGTTTCGTCGTTCTTCAAATCGACATCTGGAGTTGGTAAGACCACAGCTATTTTTGGTTGTTCATGAGTGTCATTCTGTCTTAACATCACCTGATGTTGTTCATCATTCTCTATCTTTTCTCTGAATGTCACATCCCTAACTATAACAACTTTCCTAGCTTCAAGTAACCAAACTCTGAATCCTTTAGTGTTTTTGGCGTAGCCCATAAATACACCCTTTTCGGCTTTCTTATCTCACTTTCTGCGTCTTTGCTTGGGTACGTGTATAAACGCTTCAATGCCAAACACTTTAAAATCCTCAACTCTATGTTTTCTATCCCACCACAGTTCATAAGGGTTTTTACATTTCAAAGAACTAGTCCCTGTTCTATTAAGAACATATAAATTCTTTCCATGCAACATCGTTCTGACTGCTTCGACCACAGTTCTATTCTCCCTTTCAGCTGAACCATTTTGTTCTGGAGTATAAGGAACAGTAGTCTCGTGCCGAATACCGTGCCTTGCTAATAGACACTTTACACCTTCATTGATAAACTCACAGCCATTGTCCGTTCGTATTGTCTTTATTGGGCACCGAGTTTCACATCTTGCCCTATTAATAAACTGTTCATTCGAGTTGCAAAACTCTGACTTATTCTTTAAGAAAAATGCCATCTTATAACGCGAAAAATGATCCTTAAATAAAATGAAGTATCTAGCTCCACCTAAAGAAGGTTCCTCCATTGGACCACACACATCACTGTGCACAAGCTCTCCTGGTTCTTTTGCTACAAATTCACTTTTTGGAAAGGGCAACCTATGTAGTTTACTGAAGATGCAAGAATCACAAGAAAAGTTAGCATCATCCTCAAAAGCAATCCCTTCCTTTTTTAACTGGTTACGAATATGTGCCACATTTTGATGCGCCATCCTTTCATGCCACAGTTTGAGTGACAAAGTTTGATAAGCTGCCACACAAGCCATTTTACTACCATCATCTTGCACCCTTATACACATTTCGAATAAGTGCTCCCTTCGTTCTCCCACCGCTGCAATAGTGCCATCCTTAGCCACAAATTCACAACGCATACTGTCAGATATGAACTTCAAACCCTTGTCCAATGCACGACTTTGTGAAAACAAATTGCAAGAAATTTTTGGCGCATAAAGCACATTTGAAAGGTGTTTTTTGTTCCATGTATTGCCATCTGAAGCCAGAATATTTATATCCCCTATTCCTATCGCAGAGATTTGATCTCCACTTCCTATTCTTATCCCAATCGGATCTGAAAAACTTCATGTGATCGCTCGCTTCTGAGTCCAAATACCATCGATTATTAATTTTACCATCTGTTACCACCAGTGCGTTTGAGTTAAATTTGCCTGCCCCTTGTTTATCACTTCTAGTTCCAGTCCATGTTTGTCTGTCATAAGCATCTGCCCCTCGCAGCTCACCGCCAGTTCCAGTCTTCACTCTACCCACAATTGCTAATGAGTGCGTCACCCCTTAGCACTTCACTTCTACTTCCAGTCCACAAATCATAAGACACACTTGAAGAGTTGGAAACCAGTGCGTTCCCTTTTACACCACTACCACCCTTTCTCTGCTCTGCAATCTTTTTCGGACAGTCTCTTTTCCAATGTCCATACTCATTGCACACAAAACACTTCCCAGGCTTAGAATTTTTTTCTCTATGCCTTTGCCCCTTTTTCTTAGAGAATAATGCTGTTGAATTGGTTGTATCGAGAGACTGAGATGACATTCGAGCTTCCTCCATTACTAGTCGTGACGTCAAATTCTCCAAAGTTTGATCCTCTTTGGCTGACGACTCCCACGCACAAAAAAATGTTTAAAACTGTTTCGAAGAGTCATTAATATTTTTGTCATTACCATACTCTCTGATACTTTCTCTCCAACATCTCTTAGTTGTCGAACGATGTTCTCCAACTTCGAAATGTGTGTTGCTACGTCATCACTCTGATCTTTTGTGTTACTATAGAACCTTTGAAGTAACATGTGGACATTAGCTTTCAATGATTGTTCATACACCGCCCCCAGCTTTGTCCACATTTCCCTTGCATTTGTGCAATTAACTATATGCCTAAGTGGTGTTGGACCAATACTCGTAGCAATGATTCTCTGCACTTTGCTCTCCGATTGCATCCACGCACTTACACGAAGGTTAAACGCTCCCTCGTCCTCTTTTTGTCCCTGAACAGGTAATGTGCTTAACCCTCTCACATGATCAAAAAGACCCGATGCGTTTAACAAGATCGTAACTTGGAATTTCCATACTGCGTATTGCTCAGGGTTTTGCAATTTTTCCACTTTAAAGAGTTCACTCTCCATTTTCTCTTTTCTTATAAAAAAAAATTACCAACTCGTATAGCTTAGGGTTTCGAAAAAAATTGACGCGTACCAAAAAAAAATTATTTAAGGTGACCCTCAATTTTAACCTTAACAAATTTAATGTATAGCGTGTTCTGGGCCCATAACCTGTTATCTTATATGAGAATGAAAGACGAAACGTCTGGTATGAAGTATAAAGAGCGACTGACTTTATTATATAAGTATGAAATATAAATTTAATATATATTTTTAGTACAGTGTTTAGTGGGAGCCAGTATTGCCAAATAAACGTAATTCAAAAAGTAATTCAGTATTATCAACAGTCTGAACGGAGAAAATTCAACCCACTGATGCCGCCACAATATTGTTTTTTCCAGAGAACGTATCGTGGAAAGGCACAGGGTGACGATTGTTGAGATTGGATGTTAGATTCCTCAATACAATAATTGTAGACGTGATCAAATTTCTTGGAGAGATTAGAAATTTGATCTTGGCAAACGGAATGCTCATTAGACAGCGATTCTTTAAAACATTGAATTGCAATCATAATATCGGACACGGATATTTTATTGCATTCATCGCAATAAAACGCATAATTGCGTAGATCGTCTCTAAGGTATACACTCGCCTTTCTGGCCAAACCAGCACAAGAGGGGTGAAGAATTTCCCAAAAAGGCCAGCGAAAAAAAAAAGAAATATGGTTTTTTGTTAGGTTTTCTTTTTTTGTTTTTTATCAGTTGTTTTTATTTTGTATATTCTTGTTAATACACAAGAAGAAAAAAACGCTGGCGAGAATATGTACAACACTGAACCAATCCAGTATTGACCCATGTTGTAAATTAAAACGCATAATAAGTGACATTATCTTGTCCAATAAACCAAAAAAAAGGTGGAAATACCTTGAAACCTGGGCTATGCCCAGGAAACTATGGTCTAAAATCGACAAAACAAAATGTCGTTCGATTATGCATCTAGACAAAAAAATCTGTAAGACTGCTTGTAAGCATAATAACAGCCACAACCTGTTTGGTTGCGATAAGAAGAAAATGCGGCTTACCACCGATGATATGTGCAAAAGATGCAGTGATAAGGAGGAACAAGAAGACACTGTCCACCTACTTTAAACTAGCCACACTATTTTCAAATTCTTCTTTAATAATCTTTACGATTTCGCGGATATCACGGATATGCAACCTCTAAAGGCTTGGAACAAAAAAATCCTCTTAATTGATCTAAGTGTGGAGATAACGTCATCAATCGCCTGCCCATCAACCTAAACAACCTTGCTCTTAACTAAATTTTTTCAACGTAGTTGGTGCTGTATCTTCTGAATACTTCCAGCCAGCCAAAGAATTTTTGACGTACTTTTTTGCTCTCCGTTTGTAACATTGTTGTTTTTGCTTCAGATTTGTTGATGAAATTTTCTCGTTTCAGTGCATGAAGGTTTCATTTATATGCGTCCACGTTATCTTCTTTTCATGTTAGCCATGTTAGTTTCAAGCTTTAATACAGTTTTATCCTTCCGATGTGTGCCTTTAATTCCAAATAAAACTGAATTGGTAAGTGAACGGTATGCCTACAACCCTAAAATCTTTAATCGACGAATGAAGGGTTCATCAGTTTAATTCCTCTTATATTGATAGTATAATATGCATTGAATTGTTTTTTCTGTGAATCTGTTTTCTTGTGTTTTATTATTAAATATTCTCGCATTTAAATCTAAAATTATAATAACTTCATGGCAATTATATTGTAAAGCGCATCAAAATCCCGTATATTAAGTAGCATGTTTTCTTTTAAGGCTGACATTTTAAAACTTTCTAAAGATTTTGAAAAGCTACTGAAGTCATTAAGAGTGCAGTTTGCAAATTAAATGCATATTTTGTAACCAACATCATGGTTGATAGTTCTACTTCGACTAATGATGTAGCTTAGCCCAAAATTCCTACTGCTTTCTCTTCTGCAGGTGAAGATATTCTTGCGCAATCAAGTTCTGGTGTTGATAACACAGAAATGTATCTGACAAACAAAAGAATAAAACCAAGAAAAATAGCCGGAAAAAGTGTGTTTGCTAGAAATTCTACCAAGTCAAAAAAACTCAACAAGCTTGCCCTCTTCTACCGTAACGTAAGGGGACTTCGACACAGAACTTTTTAATCAAGATTTCGAAGTTTACAGAAACGATCGTCTTGTTTGTAATGCAAAGGATTTAGGTGGAGGTATTCTCATAGCGGTAAAAATAAACATTTCCCTTCTTCTGTATATTTTCCATTTAACTATCAATTGAATTGGTCTGTGTAAGGTTGATGGTACAGACTAAGACCATTTTCATTTAAAACACATTCCTCCAAAAAAGCTTGGAGTGTTTATAGCGAACTCTCCTTGGCATTGGACTTTCTTATAAATTTATCCTGCTCTGACACCAATATTTTTGTAGTACCCGTAGTACCCGTGGCATGATGGTTAGTGCGTTGGACTGTCATGCAAGGGGTCTTGGGTTCAATCCCTGCCTGTGCCAAATGCTTTCTCAAACTAGCCGTTCGGATTCGGCGTAAAAAATTGTAGGTCCCTTCAATTCCTGACAACAGTACTCGCACACAGGAATGGTTGAGAGTTGTAAGTCAGTAGACCCTGGTTCACAACGGACTGTTGCGCCACCCCACTTGATTTTTTTTTGACACCAATATTTTACTTTTAGGTGATTTTAATTCACCACACATTGACTGAATTCCATTTGAACGCGAATCCTGCCTTGAAGCCTCTTTTTCTTCTTCACAACTGGAACTATATTTTTTGATAAAATCCTTCATACGGACTTACAGCAAACAAACTGTATTAAAAAAATCGAAATCTCAATTTAGTATTTTTTTCTGACACAAGTACTTGTTCTAAAATATAGATCAGGAATTACAATATTAATAAATATCACCATCCTCTGGACATTTTTCTTGACTTAAGAAAGTACAGCAATTCCTTTGATTGCTTATATAATTTTGATTTCAGAGAGAGAGCTTATATCCAGTTGTTGCCTGAAGATTTAAACATTCCTGGAATTGCTGATACATATCATTTTCAAATTTGAATTAGATCCTTAATTATAATTTGGAAAACAATTTACCTTTAAAGAAATCAAGAAATACAAACTTAACCAACCTTGGTACACGAAAGAATTGCTACTACTTACCTCAAATTTTTGTCTCCAGTCAACTTCTCTTTTTATGTTGAACTCCTTAACAAATTTAAGTCTCTTTCTAATTTTGTATATGCTAGTTATGTAACTAAAAAGAGAATCCTAAAAATGTTGGAAAGTTGTAAACTTAAAGAAAAAATCAGATGGCTTTCCAGTTAACTTTACTTACAAGAACATTTCATTACATAAAACTGTTGATATCTGAAATATATTTTCATAATCTTCACTCCTTGTGCTACAGAGTACGGTCCTTGATCTTTTATCCGTGTTGAATGATGACTGCTCAGCCGGTCCCCATGGTATTCCCCCCATAGTATTAAAAAAGTGTACTAATGGTTTAGTTGGACTCCTTACGTTCATATTCAAACTTTCTCTAAAAACATGCACATTTTTCAGTATATGGAAGAAATCATTTGAAGCACCAATTTTCAAGAAAGGTAACAAGGCGGATATAATAAACAACAGACTCATTGCAAAGCTTTCTTGGGCTTCTAAATCATTTGAACAATCATGCAGCAACATGGTTTTGTGAAAAAAAATCTTCTTATATTCTCAAACATATGTAGAACATATATAGAACAAGTTTACGATGTTGCTTGTGTACACACTGACTTCTTAAGCTTCTGACCAACTTAGCCACGGAATCATTTTATTTAAAATTAAAGTTTTTGGTTTTCAACAATTTTTCTTAGCTTGGATTAAATCATACCTTGAAAACAGATCCTATGAGGTAAAACTTAGAATGGTGTCATTCAGAACCTTTTTTTGCTCAATCTGGTGTTTCCCAGGGAAGCCATCTTGGCCTTTTCGGGTTATCCTGTCTATGAACGACGTATCATCATGTCTACGCTCAAGTGAAATTTTTATTTTCTCTGATGACATGAAGATTTTTAAAATAATAGAGTCCACCCATGATCGTATTCTTTTACAAGCCGACATTGAAGAAAAGTTTGTTGCCAATCTAAATTTCAAAAGCTTACTTAAAATTTTTCGGTGCAATGCATGTCTTCGTATTAAGCCAAAAAGTCAAGTATTTAAGAAAAACTTTGATATACCTTTGTCATTTTATTAAATGTAACAATGAGCTTAGAGCAGATTTCGACAGAAACTTATTTGGCAGAAGCATTTATAATATCTTAAACAAATATATATGTAGTTATTCTAAAGGAAAATAGGAACATCACAATTCATAAATTATTAAAAATGATAAATAAATAAAAAAAGCGACAGTTTTTCATTTTATTAACATACATAAATACAAGAAATATTTGTATATTTCAATATGTTTAATATAGTTTAAATATGGCTTCTGTTATTAGATCTAATATGCACGAGTTACATGCCCCACTGTAGCACTCACATTAACAACATAACTGAGAACTGAGAGTTGTCCATTTATTATTACAAGCCAAACTCTTATCATCAACATCATCATTCTCATCACGATCATCACCGGCACGACATACTCTTATCATCTTATGTCGTTATATGTATTTTTGATAAGCATTTAATATTACTAGTGTATATAAATGTTACTCTTTGAAATCTATGTTCTCTTAAATTTAAATCTAGTTTGTAAGAATTATTTTGTACGATCACTTGAACTCCAGCTTCCGATCAATAAAGACCTATGTACTTACTTGGAAATATTTGCCTATTATATATATGTACATAACTGGCGCAGTCGGTGTTCTACATAACTAAAGTGAATAATAGTAGCTCTAGTAATAAAACTTAAAAATCTAAAATTCAACTGCATATTGAAAAATATCAACATTACTTACATACAATTACAACTTTAATTGAACGAAGCACGTGGACCAGATTTATCCAGCGTACCTACTCCGAGTTTTCCCGCATTGTTCCCATCCTATGTAAGTCCTTATGTGTTGTTGGTTATAAAATATTCCCATTATTCCTATGCCTTACTTTAAATCCCAAACACAAAATAAATTACAAGTTCATAGCCTATTATCGCGTTTAGAAAGAAATAGATTATCGTGCAACCTAAAAAATATAGTCCACGGTGTGTTAAAAACGGGTTCAGAGATGACTACGAATAATGTTACAATTCCGTTACAAATCTTTAACTCACTCAGGATTCCTGATGCTGTCAAAGATTTGCCTAACTTCGACGGGAATCCTAGGCTTCTCTACGATTTCCTTTCTAACGTTGAAGAAATCTTAAGTTTTATGCCTCAATTAAATGATTCTGCATATCATAAAATTATTCTTCGAGCAATTCGCAATAAGATAACGGGACAAGCAAACGAAGTGCTTAACATGTACGGTACTCCAGTTAACTGGAATGAAATTAAGAGAAACCTTATTGTGCACTATTCTGACAAAAGGAACGAGACAAGTTTGATACGTGACCTACATCAGCTTAGACAAAATTATGATACAGTTGACATGTTTTATTCAAAAATAATTGATATACTATCCGCTATGGTTAATCATGTTAAAGTGCATGAAAGCGAACCTAGTGTGATTTTTTCAAAACAAAAGTTGTATGAAGAAATGTGCTTAAACACTTTCTTATCTGGACTTCGTGAACCGTTAGGCTCTACAGTTAGATCTATGAGACCAATTACGCTCACAGATGCTTTGAACTTTTGTCTAAAGGAACAAAACTGTATTTACTTCCGCGATATAAACAACCTAAATTATTTACAAAACAGAAATCAAAATAGAGACGGGCAACAGTATTATCCCCAAAATTCTATAACTCCTTTTATTAAGCAATATACTTCTAACAATAATCCACAAGCTTACAATGTATCAACTAATAATAGGCAACAAAATTATACTACTACTTATCATTCACCTAATAACCAACAGCTTTTAAATACTCAGCTAACATTAAACAATAACGTTCAAACTCAATCCAAACCCAACACTATTAACTCACAAGCTACACAGTTTAATCGACCATCTACATCAGCTCAAAGTATTCCATTCCAAAGCAATACAAATAGTAAAAAATCATATTCAAATCAGAGCAAATTTTCACGCCCACAACAATATTCAACTCAAACTAAACTTTCACGCTCAGAACCAATGGATGTTGTCAGTTCAAATACTAATTTAAGTCGTGCGAATCCTAATTCCCAAAACTATTTGCACAATATAGAATTTAACGACAATTATGAAGGTAGGTGTTTGACACAATCACAAAACGATACAAACTACTTTGACTATACTGAACCGCAACCCTATTTACAGAATTTTGAGTCTTCAAATCATTCTCAAGAAATTATACAAAGCGAAATAGATGACACAAATTTTCTTACACTTGCCTCGGAAAATCAGTAGGATACATCAACATGAACAATTATAATACTAACTTATTACCATACATAACAATAGATAGCTTAAATAATTCAGCACTTAAATTTCTTATAGACACAGGTAGCAATAAATCCTTTTTAAACCCAACAATAGCGAAGAATTTTGATATAAAAACAATTAATCCAATCGAGATAAAAACTGTCTTCAATACACAGCTTTTAAATAAGGAAGTTGTATTGAATGGGCTTTCCGAATTAAAAACTCATAAACAAATATCCTTCTTGCTTTTTGACTTTCACAGTTATTTTGATGGTTTAATCGGTATAGATATTTTGAAAAATCTTGAAATTATAGTCGACTAGAAAATGAAAAAGTTAAAATACCGTTGAAATTTAAGCCTAATTTGATTTCAAAAACATTTCATGTTCCTGGAATGAATAAAATAATTTGTCGTCTTCCTGTAGACGTTGAGTTTGGCAGTATTTTTATAAAGCCTACATTAATAAAAACAAATCTTCTAATCTCCGAGCGATTGTATAATGCAAAAGGGTTATATTCGTTGGTTGAAGTTATAAATTCTAGTGATTCTGATCAGATATTTACCGTCGAACAACCCATAAAGTCAACCAAAATAAATCCAGATAACGTTGTCGAAATACATAATATTTCAGTCCAAAATTCGGAAAATGTAGGCAATCTCAATGTTATTGACATGCTTCGAATTGATCACCTGAATCCGGAAGAGCAAAAAGCAATCAAAACGCTTTGTCTAAAATACAAAAACATTTTTTTTAAAGAAAACGATAACTTGACTTTTTCTATAGCGAAGTAAAGCACCACATAAAAACAAAGGATGATATTCCGGTTTATACAAAATCTTATAGGTATCCCTACGCACTTAATGAAGAAGTTCAAAGACAAATTTCAAAGATGCTGAAAGAAGGTATAATCCGTCAAAGTTTCTCCCTGTGGTCTTTTCCAATTTGGATAGTGCCTAAAAAGAAAGACCGGAGTGGTAAAGAGAAATGGCGATTGGTAATAGATTATCGCAAATTAAATGATAAGACGATAGATGATAAATATCCAATACCAAATGTCAATGAAATTCTCGACAAATTAGGAAAATCTATGTATTTCAGTACCTTGGATTTAGCGTCGGGGTTCCACCAAATTCAAGTCAATGAAAAAGATATACCTAAAACGGCTTTTTCTGTAAACAATGGCCATTACGAGTTTGTTAGAATGCCATTCGGTCTCAAGAATGCGCCATCCACATTCCAAAGAGTGATGGACCATGTTTTAAGGGATCTTCAAGGAAAAGTGTGTTTTGTCTACATGGATGATATAATAGTCTTTTCAACATCACTTCAAGAGCACATCCAAAACATTGAACTGGTATTTAAAAAACTCCATGACGCAAAATTTCAAAATTCAACTTTCAAAATCTGAGTTTCTTCAAAAAGAAGTATCTTTTCTTGGGCACTTGGTAACACCTGAAGGGGTTAAACCAAACCCAGATAAAATTCATGCCATAAAACAATTTCCTATACCTCGAACACCCAAACAAATAAAATCATTTTTGGGCTTACTTGGATATTATAGGAAATTCATAAGAGATTTCGCTAAGATAACTAAGCCCATGACAGAATGCCTCAGAAAGGGTAATAATCCTGAATTCAAGATATATAGATTGTTTTGAAACTTCCAAAAACCTATTATGTAATGAACCGATCTTGCAATATCCTGATTTTACAAAGCCATTCAATCTTACAACTGATGCTAGTAACATTGCAATCGGCGCAGTACTATCGCAAGGGTTAATTGGATCAGACAAACCGATTTGTTACGCAAGTCGCACATTGTCCAAATCCGAAGAAAGTTATAGCACAATTGAGAAGGAACTGTTGGCAATCTATTGGTCTACAAAATACTTCCGTCCATATCCTTATGGCCGAAAGTTTACAATAGTCACAGACCACAAACCCTTGACTTGGCTCTTTTCTCTAAAGGAACCAAACTCAAAACTAGTTCGTTGGCGTTTAAATCTAAAGGAATTTAATTATACAATAGTACATAAAAGTGGAAAACTGAATTTGAATGCAGATGCATTATCCAGAGTTGAAATTCATATTAACGAAAATATTTTACCACAATCAGATAATCTAGATTCTGCATCTACCGAAAATAACATCGATGAGCTAGAGAGTTTAAATACTATCCATTCAGGAAAAGAACAAGTAGACGATGGCATCCCCATAACGGAAAGACCTCTTAACGAGTTTTCCAATCAGTTAATACTTATAGAAAATCTAAATAAAAAAAAACTTCATGCGACATTAAGCATTCTTTTTAAGCGAAAGAAAAGACACCGAGTTGAAAGTAACAAAATATGCAACGAGGATGTTATGATTGGCATTTTTCAAAACTTTATTAATACAAAAAGAGTAACTGCCATCCTGACAGATGATAAAACCTTTAAAGTCGTTCAAGAAATCTATTCGAAGTACTTCAACAATGCCCTTTTAAAACTTGTTAGAAGTACAACTTTATTGCAGGATGTGACCCAACGTGACGAACAGGAACGCATTATAAGAAACTATCACGAAAAATCAAACCATAGAGGTATTTTAGAATGCGTCGAACATATAAAAAGAGAATATTATTTTCCTAATATGAAAAATATAGTATCTAAAATAATAAACAATTGTGTAACTTGCCAAAAATTAAAATATGAACGCTTAGTAGAACCTTTAAAATTCGAGCTAACAGAAACTCGACAGGAAATTCACCTGTTGAAAGGTTTCATTCCACCCTCACAGAGCTAATTAGAATAATAAAATCAAACTTTCCCAATAAGCCTATAAGTGAGATTGTAGATGAGGCAGTAATAAGCTATAATAACTCCATACATTCTGTAACAAAAATGACTCCTTTTGAATTGCTTAATGGTCACATACAAAAAAAGAATGTTTTTCCACCTACAACCCAAACTAACTCAGCACAAGACTACTTGACAGAACACATAAAAACATACGAACTTTTAAAAGATCTAGCGCACAATAGAAGTTTAGCTTATAAGAAAAAAATAATTGAAAATCGTAATAAAACAAGAAGTTTACCACCCACAGTTAATGTGGGAGATCAAATATACGAAAAAGATGATAGAAGAAATAAACTTGCACCGAAACATATAGAACATAAGGCAATACAAGATAATAGTATAACAGTTCAAACAAACAAAAGAAAAGTACACAAACAAAAATTAAAAAGAAAACGAAAATTCACTTAAGTTCTAAAACACTATGCATCTGTACTTAATGTATAATCAATTGGTTAAGGCATAAAATCTATTGAATATTACACTCACAAAAAAAATACAGTTTCTGTTACCCTTTTTAACTCATTCATTTACAAAAAAATATAGTAATAATCACAGATAAATAATAACAAATGAACTTGAAAAAAATATCCCAAACTTTCTCCTACCTTTTCCCCACCAAATAACCAACACATAAAAGGGCTTATTCCGAAAAAGCCACTCAGGATGTTAAAAATTTTTTCATTTAATGACGTATGCAAAGATGACAATTGGAAACACAAGTTGAACTTACTCTGTTAAAGTTCAAAATTTGGGGGGAAGAGTTACGTGCCCCACTGTAGCACTCACATTAACAACATAACTGAGAACTGAGAATTGTCCATTTATTATTACAAGCCAAACTCTTATCATCAACATCATCATTCTCATCACGATCATCACCGGCACGACATACTCTTATCATCTTATGTCGTTATATGTATTTTTGATAAGCATTTAATATTACTAGTGTATATAAATGTTACTCTTTGAAATCTATGTTCTCTTAAATTAAATTATTTTGTACGATCACTTGAACTCCAGCTTCCGATCAATAAAGACCTATGTACTTACTTGGAAATATTTGCCTATTATATATATGTACGTAACTCACGCACGTTTGTTGTCAAAGTGGCAACCTTTGATACATGAGTCCAGAGCAGGGATACATACATATTCATGAAATAAGTCGGAGTGCTGCGTGTTATTTATTTATTTTTAAATTAACATTTTCAGTTTTTGTTGTTGTTATTTTTGTAATTTTTTCAATATTTTGTTGAACCTCCTTTTACTTTAATAAGAGCCTCAATTCTGCGCGGCATACTGTCAATGCATGATTTGACTGTTTCCTGCATTTTTGGGTGATGATTTCACACGTGTACTACTTTTTCAAAAAGTGAACGCATCTTTAGCTACTTCCCTCTTCATCAGCTCCCATACATTTTCAATTGGGTTCATATCAGGGCTGTTTCCCGGCCGGTCCAACAGATGCATGTTTTCTTCACTCAAATTTTATGGACCGCGCTGTGTGGCATGGAGCTCTATCTTGCATACAAATGTAATCATACATCCATTCTTGAACGTTAAAAAATATTGCCAATAATATAATAATTATAAAAATTCTGCAGTGCGTCTAATAATATGTCCAGGGACTGTATGTGTAGAATATGACTGAAAGAAATAATCGACTTATGTATATGGACGCTTCGGCACTGGCGTCTCCATATTTCAAGATTTAGGTGTTCCTTTCTGTTTTCTCTTAGAATTTACACATCACATTATTTGTATTGTCTCTTCCAGCTTTTTTTCTAGTATTATGTTTTGTTGCCGGAATTAACACAAAGCTTTTAAATCTATTTCTATTAAAAGATACGGGTATAATATAAGAGTTTTATATTTGTATTTAAATGCTAAATTGTTGCATATTTTCATTTTGAATCTTTATGTCCTTACTGAGCTGTTTGTGAAAGATCGAAATTAGTGTACACTAACTTTGTAGGGAAAATTTCAAATCATTTTATAGTCGCATTTAGCCAACCAGAATGCCTTGACTACGTACCCACTAGCTGAGTGAATGCCCCAAGTGACTGCGTATTCATGTCATTCTGATTGGCTCAATGCTACAAAAGGAGTTGAAATTTTCCCTTCGACGTACTGTAAAAGTTTCGGCTTCAAAGTTATTTTTCTCCACTTCTTTTTAATTCACTCTCTTTACAAATTATCATCTACAATATATAACTTCCTGAAATAAATCAGTTTATGAACATAATAATATATATACACATACATATGTATGTATATACAATATGAATTATAAATTATACATACAAAATACTCAAATGCATAATTATTTTGTTTCAGACTTAACGGCATAGTAAAATAGTTTAGAAAACGGTCCTTCAATTTTCAACTAACAAACATTTTACACAATTGGAACTAAACCAAATTCAATCAAAAGCCAAATATAAATATAGTTCATTTCGTTCCAATAAAATAATGAAGCAAACAAAGTAAAGACTTTTTGTTCGTGTCCGATATTCAACATCAAAATAATAAAATACGGAATTATAAACCATCCATCCGGTTGAAAAGACAAAAACAAATAAAGTAAAATATATTTGAAAACATGGCAATTGGAAATGATACCAAAGCCAAGGCTGATACGACAACATCAACTGTAGTTGATAGTAATGCATCAACTTCTTTGTCGATTTCTACAAATTCACCTTCCATTTCGTTACCCTTACCATCAGCAGAGATCTTATCGGCTGGGGTAGTGATGGCTTCCAATCATAAAGATCATCAGCCATTGCCGCCACTCTTCCGGCCGCCACATTTGCAATCACCTCAACCAGTAACTTCTTCATTATCTTCTGTTACCCTAACCACTACAAGTTGTGTGCCAGTTTGTTCAACAGGTGGCATGACAATGTCGGACTACCATAATCGTTATCCTTCATCGGAAGTTGATGTATATATTGAAGGAAACTGTATGAGCGGCGAACAAAGCATTAATAATAATTCCAACTGTTTTGCCAGCGACATTAGCAACAACAACGGTGAAATAGTAAATGATGGAGGATTTTTTGGTTCAACAAATTCTGCGACATCCAATAAGTCAGATACATCATCAATAGGCAGTGTGAATGGTTTCATTAAAAAGAACGTTTCATCTAATGCTTTGGTGAACTCTCGAGAAGATATAACATCACTTGGTGGCGCTTCATCGATAACTAGTCATCAATCGGCTAGCAGTTCTTATCATAAAAGAACCAAAGGTAGGTAACAATTATTCAATAAAAAGTAAAGTTTTGAAACATGTCTCAAGTTATTTATCAATATTCTTTCACAAATTAATTTTATAGATACAGGTTTAAAGGGCAGGTGCAGTTATCTAAAAAATGTACCTGAAAAAAAATATGAATAAAACACATAAGAGTCATGCTATAGCATTTTGAAGATCAATAAACTTATTATTTAACTTACTTTTTAAGTAAAATTGTTTAGGTGAATATATTATGAAAAAATTATTTCGAACTTATAGGTAAAAGAAAGATGTTTTTAATTTTATGTGGTTTAAGATTTTTGTTTTCAAAATTAATTAAAAATATTATTAATTTTCAATGAAAAACAAAAAAACGGATGCTCAAATGTATCTTAGTTTTCTACAAATTAAAATAAATATTTAAAGTAGCTTGATTTGCTCTGGTTAGATATTAAATTAGTGGATTATAGATTTTTAAATTTTTTTTTGGATACAACTCATTTTTTTATATTAGTAGCTTAAAAATTAATTTTTCAAAAAAATACAGTTATACAATTTTATTTAAAAATCAAATAATTTGTTTAAATATTTATTTGACTGTTTCAAGTGATTTTTTTTTGAAAGTTGCCACTCCCGCCTAAACGAGAGAAAATAGAATCGCCTTTGATACGATTTTTTTTTCTGAGCTCGACCTACTCGCTCTAGCCTTTTGGTTCATCTTATACCAAACAATCAACATATTAATACTAGACCGATTAATACTTAAATATCAAAATTTATATATTTGCAGTACATATTATACACATTTATTTTTAAAATAAATATTTATATTTCAAAAACGTTATAACTTTTGTATATGCAATTTGTTAAAATTATTTTTATACATAGCTACAATAATAGAAATATTTCTTAGATTTGACTTTAATTTTTTTTGACTTAAGTAAAGCTAACACTTCAAGAAAAATAGTATGTTAAAAAATGTATGTTTTTGATTAAAACATCCTTTTATAAGAAAACGAATCGGTTGGGGTAGAAATACTGTTTGAGCGCAACCAGGAACTGGTCCTAGCCTCATTCAAAAAGTTTCTCAATTTATCCCGATCGAAAGAAATGATCCAGTTGCGCGTCCAAAGGCTTCGGGTGACCTGTTATACACCATCTCTCCTGAGTAAGTATGGTATGGCACGCTGTCGCCTATCATAAAATGTACTACAAAGGACTTCCCGGACTGATTTCTGTTTGAAGTTATGGTAGGTTCTGTAGGCTTTAAACAGCTACTCGTGTATTTCTTTTTCTATGTTGTTATTGGCTGCTACTATTGACCAAGGTTTTCAAAGGATTGCACTATTGCAAATTCACGCTCCATTACCTTGATTGTTTGACTAACTGTTCTTCTTGCAGTTACTTAGTTTTTTTTTGGTAGATGATATATTTTTGCCAGTTTTCTGGCATTTCATCATGTTCCCATACGTACACTAGTATTTCATGAATTGCTAGATTTAAAGCTGGCCCGCCATGTTGAAATAGCTCTGCTGATATTCCATCGGCTTTGTTTTGTTTGAGCTTTTTAAAAGCTTTCTTGACCTCTTCTGCTTGGTATGATGATAATGATAATTTGTTGCATTTTTATAACATACAATTGTAGCTTGTCACTTATAATCCATACATTTCCATTCTACTATCTATATCATTATAATCCCATACATATTAGGAAAGTTATTACATTTCTTTTTTAATTAAAGTGAACTAGCATGCAAGCATTTTTATTTTGTGAAAACTAAAAAACAGCTCTCGTTATCTTGCTAAGAATATCAAAAAAAGAGGAATTGTGTACAGTTGTGGCAAACTACATAATAACGAACGATGTTAGCACCTTCTCCTAACACTGTTGAATCAATTATTAGAAAAGACAAAAAAACATACATTGAATACAAAAAAATTAAAAAATCAAATGGGGTGGCGCAACAGTCCGTTGTGAACCAGGGCCTAGTGACTTACAACTCTCAACCATTCCTCTGTGCGAGTACTGTTGTCAGGAATGGAAGGGACCTACAATTTTAGGCCGAATCCGAACGGCTAGTTTGAGAAAGCACTTTTTTATGACAAGAATTACTCTTGAAGGATTTGTCAATTCCTCGCAAGAGGCAGTACCCGTGATTTTTTTTTTTTAAATTAAGGTGGCACAGGCAGGGATTGAACCCAAGACCCCTTGCATGACAGTCCAACGCACTTTTTTTTTTTTTTTTTTTTTTCAAATTCATTTTTATTAGTTCAATCTTAAACCTATCTTAAAGCTAGACAAAAATTCATAAAACTAGCCTAATTATCCATAACTTACAACTAACTTAATGGTCCCATACGGACACTCTAAGCTAAACTATAACACTAATTACTAATGCCTTTCGGCCTTAAGATCTATTTTACTTCAATTTAAATTTTATTTGTTTTGTTTTTATTAGAAAATTTTGAAAAAAAAACTAATATCAATAACCTTTTTTATTTATTTTTACTTACAAACTACTTAAAATAAGGTCCTTAAATAAAACTTAAAACTAACTTAAACTACCTATTCTACCTATAAACTACTTAAAACTAGAACAACCACAGCAGCAAATCTAACTATCTAACAATTTTTGTTTTTCATATTTTGTTGTCTATTTTTTTATTATTATTATTTTTTTTTTTTTTTAATCCATGTTTTTTTTTTTTAATGTTCTTTTTTTTATTTTTTTAGTATTTTTTTTTTTTCTCTATTTCTTTTCGTGCCACCATGCCTATTCTACTTAAAACTAAACCCTAATACTATTAAACAAGTATTTAAGCCGGCCAAGGCTTAAAACCCCATCCCGACTACCCACTATCAAGTGCCGATTGAAGCCACCAAAACTGGTTCTCCTGCTTCACCCTATCAGTTCGGTCCCGTTCGAACACAGCCCTACTGAACCGAAGGAGCTCTGCTCCACCTTGTGCCATGACGTCCCGATTGTACAGGAGTCGCCTATCCACGGTTCTTCGTCTGACGTGGTAGATTAACGGAACTGCCAATCTATCCTGTATCAGACCGCATCTATCTAAAAAGAGGAATGCCTCTGGGGGAATGAAAGGACAACACAGGACAACCATAAACGATCATTGGCCGTTACCTTCACTCTGGGGTCAAGCCGACTGCTAAAAAACAGTCGTTTCGTCAGAGCGAAGACTCCTCTGGCCCTGGTCAGAGCAGCATTTATATGTCTGTCGAAATATAAATACTGATCTAACCAGATACCGAGGTACTTCACTACACTTTTGCTCGCCAATGGCTGCCCGTGAAGATCAACGATGACCATCTTGCGCCAATTCTTACACGTATCCCTCGTGGCCCTAGCCAACGGAGTCCGGAACAGAATTGTCTCTGACTTCTGGACATTTATTTTCAGTTTCCAGTCGTCGCAATATCGCTGAATCTTGTCCAAATCGCGCTGCAAGAGAATTCTAATAACCTCAACCTATCGGGCCGTTCTGTACGCAATTAGATCGTCGGCGTACGCAATTGCCTTTGTAAGACTACCTATCAGATCGCTGGTGTAAATGTTGAAGAGAATCGGCGAATTCACCGCTCCCTGTTGAAGACCATTTTTAATTGAGAATGTTGTGGAAGAAGTTACATTGTCACTTTTGACAACAAACTTTCTACCGTTAAGCATATCTTAAAGTATATACAACAATGGCTTGCTAATGCCAAACCTGCTCAGTTTTAGGTAAAGACCCTCTAACCATACGGTGTCAAAGGCCTTTTCCAAATCAACCAGGACAGCACCTGTGCATTGTTGTTTTGATTTATTCCATTGGATATCAGAAACGAGTTTAGACGCAGCATGAATTGTGTCATGACCCGCCTTGAACCCGAATTGTTTATCCGGAATTATTTTGTTGTCCGCAGCCCACTTAGTCAGAGCCCTATTAATGATCTTTTCGAAAACTTTGCTGATGCTCGGAAGAAGACTTATCGACCGAAGATTTGACGGGTTGGAGTTGTCCTTTCCCTTTTTCGGGAGAGAATGAACCACAGCGGTCTTCCAATGCACTGGATAATATGCATTATTCAGTGCATTGTTGAAGAGTGTGGTGTAAATGTCAATTGCTTCCATCGGTAAATGTCTTAGTACAACGTTGGATATACCATCAACACCTGCTGACTTTTTGTTTTTTATTGAATTGAAGATGAGCTGAAGCTCAACCTTCGTCACTAACAAGGGACTTGGCCCCGTTTGCTCGGCGATTATGGCATTTGCCAAGGAATCGTCATTGAACCGCATGAAACCGCGGTTCTCAGATCGCCATTGTGTCATATCATTTCGAAGGTAAAAGTGATTAAGTAGGCCTCTGTTTTCCAGGTCGTGGTTGGGGCGAATGCTAGCATTCACCTTGTACACTTGCTGGAAAGCAGCTCCCACCGCCTCCACTTTTTCCTTCGGATCTTCAATTATATAAAAGTCATCGTCAAAGATCTATTTGCGCTGTCATGAGTACGTCTCTGTTTTCTTCGGTTCTTTGGAGTTTCAGACTCGGAAGGTCATTGTCGTTCTTTTTTCTGAATATCTTGTTGATTTTAGGGAACATACTAGGGTCGCTCGAATTAACTGACCGGATCTTGCGGTCCCAGTACTTGTTAATTGATAGCCTGTAGTTCTCCTTAATCAACAGATTGACATTTTTTATTGACGACTTCAGTGTCCTAACCTCCAAGTCGTGTGGGTCTGTAAGTCGTCTGTACAAGTTTTTGAGTCTTGTCAGTAAGCCACTCTTGTGCTTTCGCAGTGCGTCAATTGTCGCGTTTCTGTAAGCGTCCATTTGGTCCCGTTCTCTGTACTTTAGAATTGTCCGTTCCATCGTTCGTTTTATTGTTTCGTCCATCTGTTGTAAATGTTGGTCAATTTCTGTATTTGTCAGGTTTCTGTTGTTTGGTGGGGCTATGTCACTCGAACGAAGTTCTCTCGCTAAGGCGTTGGTGAAACGAGGCCAACGCATCTTACTGTAATTGTAAGAGTGCGTTGCAACGTATTCCTCCAACTCCACGCGTTCGTTCGGAATCTGCATTACAGCAGCCAGTCCGCAGTGATCACTGTCGTACTCGACTGTCTGTAAGCAGTTTCGAGGGTGATTACCCACTTTGTCTGTTACTGTCAGTCTGGTGTCGTACAGCAAAAGATCCAGAAAGGAGCCGCTTCTTGGATACGATGGCTTTTCGGTAGCCAGCAGGTCGACGCCATATTCAACGCTGTAAAGATTCATCAAATTAAAAAGATGATTACCTCTGGGATTACTATGTTGATTTCCCCAATCTTCATGTTTTGCGTTCAAATCACCGGCCAAGATGAAATAGTTTTCTTCCAAGCTCAGTTTCAGTTCCCTAAAAAGAATCTCGAGTTCTGAAGCAAAGTAAGTAACCTGCGGAGCTCCAGCCGCATAAGCCGCAATCATATACATCCGCTTCCCTTGCGTGAGAGAGATGCATACAACGCAAACTTCTAGCGTCTTGAGCTTTCGCAATTCATTGTTGTATATGACTTTATAATTAATGCCTTTTCGTATAAAGAGAGCGACACCGCCCCCTTGAGTGGAGTCGGGCCGGTCTCTTCTTACGATATTGTAATTTTTATGAGTCAATTTGTGTTTGTGGTTTAGCTTAGTTTCGCTAGCCATAAACACATCGGGACTGTAGTCTGTCAACAATTGGAACATATTGGCTCTTCGTTCAATCCTAATCAGTGAATTTACATTCACAGCTAGGACTTTAAGGCGCGTCTCCGGCAGCGCGCCCATTATGATCTAAATTGCGCCAGGCCAGGCAACAAAGAGTAGAGATGATCTACCCTTTTGCCTTGCTCCTTTATCTGACTTTGCAGTCCTGTTAGTTGACCTTGAATGCTCAACAACAAGGCTACAATGTCAGGCTGCACCTCTGGTGCCTTAGGCACAGGGGCCTTTGGGGCAACCGTTGGTGGAGCCTGTCTCGTGTTCCCATTCCCTGACACCATTTGGGCGTAGGAAAATTTGGGATCTACGAATTTTTGTGTTGGAGCCTGTCGACTTTTTTCGGCTTTTTGACTGGCCTGTTTCTGTTTCATTTGTTGTACCTTAGGGCAACCCCTATAGTTAGCCGGGTGCCCTTGGTTTCCACAAAGGACACACTTGAGCAGGGTCAAATCCTCAACCCGATCATTCCCCAGCTTACATTCTCCTTCTTTGTGGGTTTCTCCGCACCTCACATAACGCAACTGCATATTGCAGTTGGCATTGGCATGGCCAAACCTCTGGCACTTCGTACATTGTAGAATGTCGTCGTGCCTTTTTAATGTCTCCCAGCGTACAGTTTGATTGTCGAGAGATGTGATTCTCTCGACACTATTCAAACTCGGAGCTCTTAGCTGAGCTACGCCAAAAAGCCAGTGACGATCTCGATTTTATCGGCGTCAAGCATTTCACTACGGTGAAGTCAAGACGAGGGGGTTATAGGCTGCCAATGTTCCTCGTAACATTATCGCCCCAAAGCAGTTCTGATAGGTAGTCTTACAAAGGCAATTGCGTACGCCGACGATCTAATTGCGTACAGAACGGCCCGAAAGGTTTAGGTTATTAGAATTCTCTTGCAGCGCGATTTGGACAAGATTCAGCGATATTGCGACGACTGGAAACTGAAAATAAATGTCCAGAAGTCAGAGACAATTCTGTTCCGGACTCCGTTGGCTAGGGCCACGAGGGATACGTGTAAGAATTGGCGCAAGATGGTCATCGTTGATCTTCACGGGCAGCCATTGGCGAGCAAAAGTGTAGTGAAGTACCTCGGTATCTGGTTAGATCAGTATTTATATTTCGACAGACATATAAATGCTGCTCTGACCAGGGCCAGAGGAGCCTTCGCTCTGACGAAACGACTGTTTTTTAGCAGTCGGCTTGACCCCAGAGTGAAGGTAATTTGCTACATGGCCCTCATACGGCCAATGATCGTTTATGGTTGTCCTGTGTTGTCCTTTCATTCCCCCAGAGGCATTCCTCTTTTTAGATAGATGCGGTCTGATACAGGATAGATTGGCAGTTCCGTTAATCTACCACGTCAGACGAAGAACCGTGTACAGGCGACTCCTGTACAATCGGGACGTCATGGCACAAGGTGGAGCAGAGCTCCTTCGGTTCAGTAGGGCTGTGTCCGAACGGGACCGAACTGATAGGGTGCAGCAGGAGAACCAGTTTTGGTGGCTTCAATCGGCACTTGATAGTGGGTAGTCGGGATGGGGTTTTAAGCCTTGGCCGGCTTAAATACTTGTTTAATAGTATTAGGGTTTAGTTTTAAGTAGAATAGGCATGGTGGCACGAAAAGAAATAGAGAAAAAAAAAAATAAAAAAAAATAAAAAAAAAGAACATTAAAAAAAAAAACATGGATTAAAAAAAAAAAAAAATAGTAATAAAAAAATAGACAACAAAATATGAAAAACAAAAATGTTAGATAGTTAGATTTGCTGCTGTGGTTGTTCTAGTTTTAAGTAGTTTATAGGTAGAATAGGTAGTTTAAGTTAGTTTTAAGTTTTATTTAAGGACCTTATTTTAAGTAGTTTGTAAGTAAAAATAAATAAAAAAGGTTATTGATATTAGTTTTTTCAAAATTTTCTAATAAAAACAAAACAAATAAAATTTAAATTGAAGTAAAATAGATCTTAAGGCCGAAAGGCATTAGTAATTAGTGTTATAGTTTAGCTTAGAGTGTCCGTATGGGACCATTAAGTTAGTTGTAAGTTATGGATAATTAGGCTAGTTTTATGAATTTTTGTCTAGCTTTAAGATAGGTTTAAGATTGAATTAAATAAAAATGAAAAAAAAAAAAAAAAAACAGATTAGGAAAATAATGCTGCTGTGGTTGTTCTAGTTTTAAGTAGTTTATAGGTAGAATAGGTAGTTTAAGTTAGTTTTAAGTTTTATTTAAGGACCTTACTTTAAGTAGTTTGTAAGTAAAAATAAATAAAAAAAGGATATTGATATTAGTTTTTTGTTAAAATTTTCTAATAAATACAAAAATAAATGAAATGAAATTTAAATGAAGTAAAATAGATCTTAGGGCCGAAAGGCATTAGTTTTAATTGTTATAGTTTAACTTAGAGTGTCCGTATGGGACCATTAAGTTAGTTGTAAGATATGGATAATTAGGCTAGTTTTATGAATTTTTGTCTAGCTTTAAGATAGGTTTAAGAATGAAGTAATAAAAATGAATTAAAAAAAAAAAAAAAATAGGAAAATAATATTGCAAACCAGTATCAAAGTTTTTGTCAGTACTATATGCTACAGATTGAAATTGGGTGTTCATTAGTTTGTATCGAAATGACATTTTTTTTCCTTTTGCATTTGTTAATTTTAAATGCTAGAAAAACTGAAAACAAAAATAATTTGTAGACAGGGTGAATAAAAACTTGACTAAAAGAATGTGTTTTTTCAAAACTTCATTAAAATATCCGGTACTTTAAAACCGGATGACCTGGGGTATCACCATATTCAGTTTAGACCATTCTTACCGGGATTACTTGTATGGGTTTCCTTTGGACATTATATAAAAATAAATATGCAACGATAAGACTAGTTCTAACGCGAGCGATATTCGTGATAAAGAGCTCTTTTGGAAGGTTATTATAAGTCCAATAGAAAGGTTGAAGATCCAAAATAATAAAAAAAAAATGCAATCACTTTGTATATTGGGTTTTCAATACAAACATTTTGTCAGGCATAACCCAATCGTACCTTCAAACTCGTCAGACGTTTGTCCTATTTTGTGCGGTACCTTTCATAAACTTTAAAATTACTAAGAGATCTCGATCCCCAGTTGGTGAAGACACCATGCCTTCCATCAGCAAAAACCCAAAGATTAGCTCTATTGAGCATAATCGTTGGATTCCTTTACAAACTCATCCAGATACAGATATCGATATTGAAGTAGACGACGAAATTATTGCGCAACCAATTGTGTCAAATAAAAAATCCAAAATCCCATCGGTCTGTGTACTTCAAAAAACAAGTGAATGTATTCATGCCTTACTTAATGAATTCAAAATAGAACACTACAGTGTAAAGAAAATGTCCATTGGGATAAAAGTGAATTGTGAAGACATTGAAACTCATGCCAAACTTTGCGATACACTTAAGGAAAAAAACTGGCAGTTTTTTACGCATGATTTGCCCTCTGTAAGGTCTTTCAAAGTCATTCTATATGGCCTACATGAATTAAGCATTGACGTGATTAAACAAGAGCTATTATCGCTTGGTTTAAAATGCCTTAATGTAAAAATTATTAAAAAAAACTATGAAAACTTTGTAGACATCTTCTATCTTGTGTACCTCGAGTGTGGCTCAATTAAGTTAAATGATTTGAAGAAACAATGCAAATCGATACTTAAAACCCAAGTGAAATGGGACTTTGCCCGAAGGCAGAGAAACAAACTCACACAGTGTTACAACTGCCAAATGTATGGGCACGGAGAGAAAAATTGTCATATTAAAACTCACTGTGCCAACTGTGCAGAAAATCAAGAGACAAAAAATTGTAAATCTAACAAAATTAAGTGTGCAAATTGCAACGAAGTCCACAAGGCCAATGACCCAACCTGCATCAGCCGACAAAGTTTCTTTAAAATTCGCGAAAAGTTATCTATACGAAATAGAACACATGCTAAGGTGATATCAAGGGATGTTTACCAACAACATACTTCGTATATCCCAAATAAATCCGACTTTCCCGCGCTCACGCCATACAAGAAGTCCAAAGGTCCAAACATTACTGAGGTATTAGCACCAAACGATAATGAAGCAACAAACAACAACTCCAATGTGTGGACTAACACCTCGCACAAAATCGATTTTGCTGAGACCACAAACAGTGGGAACAACGTTCTATTTTCGATGGAAGAAATCAACTCACTCACAGCAGAGATGATAACATTACTTAGCCGATGCAGTACTAAAGCAGATCAGTTTAATACGATTGCACAATTAGCAATTAAGTATCTATACTCAGGTAAATAAGTATGAATAGTAGTTTTAAGATAAATTGTTGGAATGCTAGAAGCATTCGGAATACAAAATTAGAATATTTTGCTTTCTTAAGCAAACATAATATTGATGTTAGTTTAATAAATGAGACTTGGTTAGATGAAAATGTAAATATCTCAAATAAAGACTACAAATGTTATCGTGTAGATAGAGAAGAGAGAAGAGGGGGCGGTGTTGCGGTGGTAGTTAAAAAAACGATTAAGCATAAAATACTTCCTGTGATTAAAACTAAACTTGTTGAAAATATTGGCATTGAAGTACCATTTCAAAATGGGCGTTCTATAAAAATGTTTTCAATTTATTTTCCGGGTGGTTCTACTTCCCCAGAAAAAAGGATTGATTTCCGTAACGATTTACGTAAATTGATTGCATTAAATGATACATACTTGATTGGTGGCGATTTCAATTGCAAGAACAGAAATTGGGGCTGTGTCAGAGCTAATGCATGGGGAAATATACTAGCTGATTTAGACTCAAGACACCCATTTAACATTTTGTACCCCCCTCAACCTACATGTATGCCCCCAAACAATAGATCTAATCCATCTACTATAGACTTATTCCTAACAAATTCCCCCGAACTTTTCAATCAACCTGTTGTTGAAAATGATCTTAGTTCGAATCATCTCCCGGTAATAATAAACATAGAGTCAACCCCTGTGGAAAATTGCAATGAATTTTTTGACTATTCAAATGCTGATTTGAAAAAATTTAAAAAAAGTATCCACCTCAAATTGAGAAACAGTACAGAGAGGAATTCAAATAATATCAGTATCGAACAAATTGACGGAGCAGTTAGAACGCTTACAGCATCAATACTCGAGAGTGTTGAAGAAACCGTTCCAAAAAAAACTCAAAGTCGAAACAATAATAATTCACTTCCCTCCTATGTAGTGGAAGCAATTAAAGTAAGAAACAAAAATAGAACCCAATGGATAAGGACCGGGGACGAATACTTTCTATCTGAAATGAATAGAATTAACCTGTTCATCAAAAATTCAATCTTTCTTTTCAGAAATCAGAGCTGGGGCAATAAATTACAGGGTTTAGATAAAGGTAGCAAGCCGTTTTGGAATATTATAAAAGTAATTAAAAAGAAAAAAGTTCATATTCCGTCATTTAAAATAGGTAATTCTATATTAATATCCAACGACGAAAAAGCCAACGCATTAGCCCGCACATTTTGTGCAAACAGTTTAGTTGCCGGCAACAATGTAACTAATAATCACATAGAATGTACTGTTAATCAATCAATGCAATTACTCAACGAAAGTGTCCTTGATGTAACCGAAGATATAGTATCTTTTGATGACGTTGCATTTGTTTTAAAAAGTCTTAAGACCACAAAATCTCCCGGATTTGGCGGAATTAAAAATCTTTTTTTAAAGAATCTTCCAAAAATAGGCATAAGATATCTCAAAAATTTGTTTAACAATTGTTTTAAAACAGGTTACTTCCCCACAGAGTGGAAAACAGCCAAAGTCATTCCTATCCATAAGCCAGGAAAAAGTTTTAGTGATCCTTCTAGTTATAGACCAATTAGTTTGTTGTGCTCATTAAGCAAATGTTTAGAAAAACTTATAAAAAACAAACTCGTTTTGCATGTAGATCAATTTGATATCTTGCCACCAGAACAATTTGGCTTTAGAAGGTATCATAGTACAACTAACCAAATTGACAGAATAACAAAGTTTGTAAAGAAAAACTTGTCTTCAGGAAAGAGCACAGGAATGGTACTTCTTGATGTGGAAAAAGCGTTTGACACTGTCTGGCATGAGGGCTTGATTCATAAGCTCGTTACCTTGAGATTTCCCTTGTATATTGTAAAAATTATTTTGTCATTTCTGTCAAACCGAACATTTAAAGTCTGTGTGAACAACTGGTACACTGAAGAGAACAATATCACTACAGGTGTACCCCAAGGGTCAGTTCTAGGCCCATTTTTATATAACATATATACTTACGATTTCCCTAAACTTCAAAATTGTGAAACTGCAATATTTGCTGATGACACTTGCGTTTATTCATCAGATTCAACTGGTTTTTGCATTGAAACCAACTTGCAATCTGCTCTGAATACTATTCAGATTTATTTCAATAATTGGAAAATAAAAATAAATGCATCAAAGACACAGGCTCTTTTTTTTACGAAAAAAAGGAAACCTTGTTTACTGCCATACAATAACCTTCAATTGAACGGAGAGCAAATTGAGTGGAAGTCAAGTGCTAAGTATCTTGGGGTACACCTGAATAAAACATTGACGTTTAACTTGCACATTCAGCAAACATTAAATAAGCTGAATATTGTGATAAAAACACTTTATCCTTTTATAAATCGCAAGTCTAAGATGAGTGCAGAAAACAAACTAATGATATTTAAGTCCATTTTCCAAAGTATAATTTTCTATGGTTCCCCTGTCTGGGGAAAATGTGCCAAAACTCATATACAAAAATTACATATAATGCAAAATAAAATATTAAAAATTATGCTTAATCTGCCTTGGTACTTTTCTACAAAAGAGCTTCATAGAATAGCAAATATTGATGAGGTTCCTGTAAGAATTTCGAAGTTACAAGACCGTTATATTTTATCGTGTAATTGTTCGGATAACAATTTAATCTCAAACTTAGCTGCTTAAGGTGTTAGTAAATTTTTGTTTTCTTTTGATTTATTTATTAATAAATGAATGGCACATTTATCTAATTAATTATTATTTATTTATATACTGATTTTGTTTTCTCTATTTGTTTCTTGTTATTTATTTATTTGTTTAGGTAATTTAATTAATGGTTTTTAATTTATTAAAATATTTATTTATTAATCTCTGTATTTATTTGTTCACTTGTTCATTATTTATTAAAATTGTTCATTCGTGTTTAATTATTTTATTCATTCGTGTTTAATTATTTTATTCATTTATTTATTTATTTCTATTTATTTATTTATTTATTTTTATTTATTTATTTATTTATTTATTTATTAATTTATTACTTATTGTCCATTTTTTCATTAATTAATTTATTTTCTCGTTTGTATTTAATTATTTGTTATTCACTTGTTGATTTATTTATTTATTTTTTGTACTTATTTATGTATTTATTTATTTATTTATTTATTTATTTATTTATATATTTATTCTTTAATTTATTCATTCTTATTTATTAATATACTTTTTTTCTGTGATAAAATCTAAACAACATCTTAAGACAGTTTTCTGCTCCCCACTTCTCTCTTCCTATGAAAAAATTCTAATATCTAATGAAGGTTTTTTTTTAGTAACTTTTCCTTCAAAATGTAATATATCTGTGATATAAATTGAATGCTTGTTATAATATTTTCAGTAGTAAGGTAGAATGTAAGACACCATATCTCTGTAAATTGTGCAATCTAGGTTTAAATTATAAGAATTTCAGTTACAATAAAGATCTATCTATCTATCTATCTAATAAAAAAATTTCGTCATCTAAAAATATGGATTTTTTTTATTTGTTTGACTAAATGCATTAAAATTTTATGTTTTCCAACATTGTTCTCAAAATCTATCTACTGTACGAAAAAAGTGCTCTAATCTTTTTTAGTAGAATTACATGGTATTAAAAATTTGGAAGAAAGGACGTATAAATGAAGGTCTCCATTTGTTTGTAAAATTTTCCTGGACTTTATGTTTCGTATGTACGAAAAACACATTTTTCCTTTTTCAATATAATAAGTAACAATTTAACACTAAACTACACTATTATCTCAATAAATCACAATGGTCGCGTTCACAAAGCTAAAGACTACTTAGTCAAGGGATTCTGTTCTGATTGGCTAAATCTAACTAAAAAAGTAATTGAAATTTCCCCGACGTAGTGTAAAAAATCAGGCTACAAAGTTAGCGGAGAATGATTTTGACGTTTCAGAATCAGCTGCTCTGTAAAGACACACGAATTCAAAATGAAATGCAAATATAAATCATTCAAATTTCAATGTCAATCTTATAAAGTTTAGCTTTCAATCGAATGAAAAAACATAACCAGCTGATATTTTCACATAAGCTTGACTTGGTTCCAAAGAAAATTTGTCTTTACTTACTTTCCAGTCAACTTTTAAAAAACTTGGATCTATTTTTTGGAAGCTGGCAAATCATATACTAGAAAGTTGCCTCATTTTTAATTGACTTATGTCGTTTGAACCTGGGTTTGTTTCTATTATTTCGATGGAAAATTATCAAATTTTTCAGACCACCTGTCTGTATCCGGGCCATATTACCTCGGAATGGAGAGAAGCTAAAGTTGTTTTTATACCTAAAGCAGGTAAATGCTCGGAAGTCAACCCTAAAAATCTACGAGCTATAAGTCTGTCATCATTCCTTCTTAAGACCTTGGAACGATTGATTGATATCAATGCCTACTGTAAAGGTAAATCGGTGGTAACGGTGTTACACACACAAGTACGCACCATCGAATACATCATAGAGAGTTCACTGTGGTTACTTTCGTTGTAATCGAAAGTGCTTTTAACAACGTGAACAGACCTGCAATCACATATGCACTAACATCTCTAAACGTAGAGCGTTCTCTTGGGAAGTTAATTCATTTAATGCTGACTAGCAGAATAATTAACTCAAAACTGGACAACTCTTCTGCTTGAAGATTTGTTAGTAGACTGACACCGCAAGGTGGTGTTCTTTCCCCTCAACTCTGGGACCTAGTGGTAAATGAATGCTAATTAGTCTGGATGCGGAGGGTTCAGAGTGATTGCCCATGCGGATGACGTTGCTATGGCGATTTCAGTAAAGAACTTAAAAAAACTTTTACAAAATGCCTTGGACAGACTAATAATTTGGGCTGATCGGTGTGGACTGGCTGTTAACCCACACAAAGCCAAATTATTCCTATTTTCGTGGAAAAACAAATTCTTCCCTTTATTAAAGGAATCCAATTAAAGTTCTCAAGTAAGTACCTGGAGTGGAATCGGGTAAGGTGATTTGTGATAGGTGACAGTCACAATCAACAAAAACGGTTGATTTTTATTTTTAGTTGCTGAAATTTCAAGACAATATAACTGCGTTTGTGCCTTTGATTTTACCTTCTGAAAATGCTGAAAATGAAAATATTAATCATAATAAAAATGTCCGGCTCTTGAGGATTAACCTCCGCAATAAAATAAACATTATTGATCTTTCAAGTCTTAAGTAAGTACGCATATGTGCTATATATTTGTTCACATATAAATACCTATTTATTATAACTTGTTTTTTTTTATTTATAAATAATATTCTGTATTAAACAGATTCTTAAAAAAAACTTTCGATTGAATAAGGAAACATTTTTACATATCCTACTTCTTCTTCTGGATTTGTCAGCTGGAATGCGGTCAACACACATTCTCCCTATCCTTCTATTAGCCGTGACTTTTAATTTTCTTGGAGGTGGTGGATACCAAAGGCAAGTTCGAAAGCTAAATAAAGAAGTTCTACCTAAAATCATACAAATTAACTAAAATACAAAATTTAAATTTACAAAGTAAAATAAAAACTGTTTTCTTTTTTATTTCAAATGGTTAAATTCGTTTAAATTCTTTTTACCTCATTTTGGGCACTAACAATCGTTAATTGAATTTGTGCGACTTTTTTTGAATTACCGACGGCAATTTTATGTTTGTGACTTCGCGACAGTTGGACTGCGGAGAATAATCATTAATAATTTTTATGCTATTGTCCTTGCGGCAAACATTGGGGGTGACTGGTCAGCTCCAACGGGCCAAAGTACTGTATGTGAGGTTATTTCTTTGACTTTAAAACAAATGGAGAGGAAATTGTGCCCACTAACAATCAAATTTAATCAATCGGCTTCAGAAGCAACAAAAATGTTCTTCTACGAAAAATATCAAACTCCTGGAGGTAGGATTTTGTTGCATTGATGGGAGTCATATTATAATTCTTAGCCCTTCGGAAAATGAGCATATGTATTTCAATAGAAAAGGAAGAAATTTTTGATTCATTAATTATTTTTGTTGCCTTATCGAATGTTTATTACAATCTAGATCTGCAACGAGAACAGAAAAATTCTGGCAATAAATGCAAATAATGGCGGGAGTGTTCACGACAGCTTTGTATGGAAACAGAGTCATAGACACAGCATAGAAACGAGAAAAGTTAAATGCTGACTATTGTGCAGGCAGAACATCAACATGATAGCTTCAGATCGGATTTTGTATACAACAACTGAAATTGTAACAAACGTCAGTGAATTTCTTTTAAAGTGATACCAAATTCTAAACAAAATTTGGTGATCACCTTACACAGACGCAAAAATTAGTTTGATCACTTTTTATGATCACAAAGGTGACAATCAAAAATCACCTTAGCCGATTCCACCCCTGGGTCTTATTTATAAGCACCAACCAAGTTGCTTTGAAATCTAAGAGAGGCTATTCCGTGGTTCTGCTACACATTTTTTTTTAATTCATTTTTATTAGTTCATTCTTAAACCTATCTTAAAGCTAGACAAAAATTCATAAAACTAGCCTTAATAACCATAACTTACAAGTAACTTAATGGTCCCATACGGACACTATAGCTACACATCGATCAATACATATCAAAAGCTTTATCATCCCGAAACCACATTTCGCTACTTTCATTAGATTTTGAGAAGGCTTTCGACCGCATAGGTATCCACTTAATATTAAACAAATTAAAAAATCGGGGCATTGGTCCGAAAATATACTCATTCATTAAATCATTTTTATCAAATCGCAAAATATCCGTTAGGGTAAACAATTCTTTTTCCACAGCCAAACCACTAAATAATGGTATCCCACAAAGATCACCATTATCACTTTTGCTTTTCTTAATGGCTATTAATGATATCAGTGCCATGATTGAAAAATATAAACTTCTCGATCATTGTTACGCTGATGATATTTTCATCATGTGTAAACTCAACGATTTAGAGAAAGCAAAAAAATACATTTAAAAAAAAATTGTAATCGATATTGTAGAATGGTGTAATAACTCAGTAGCAAAGCTCTCACTAAACAAATGTAAAACTAAATATATGTCGCAAATTATCATGTCCTAAACTTGACCTAGCAATAAAGAATGAAAATATTGAAAGCGTAGAAAACTTAGATATTTTAGGATTAAGATTTAATAAGTTTAATTGGAAACCACACTGTATGAATCTTAAAAAGAGCCTAGCTGGAAGAAGCGATATTATAAGTTATCTATCCAACAATAAATTAAATGTTCACATTAATACACTATGTAGAATTACTAAAGCTTTAGTTTAAAGTGAAATCGATTATGGTTTTTATATTTATGGCAAACATCCAACCTCAACTTTAAATGTTCTCAAATCAACATACCATCAATCCGCAAGAAGAAGTATCAACGCCTATCGGAGTACAAGAATAGACAACATCATGGCAGAGGCTGGACTTCCTACTTTGGAACAGCGTCAATCAGAAAGCCTGTTAAAAATACTGTCAAGGCTTCTATTCTCCAAGGACTCCGTCATTGATAAAGATATCGACTTAGCCTCCAAATTAAAAAAATATGCGTCTTCCATCTACAATTACTAAAGCCTTGTCAACTGCAAAACAAATGGAGTTACCATTTAAGCGCGTCAAAGGAAACACCACTTCAACCTTCCCACCGTCGAACATTGATACAAACTCGGTAGAACTAACTCTATCAGTATACAATAAAGAGAACACAAACAACAGAATCTATCGTTCAACTTTCGCCGAAAAGAGTTGGAATTTGCTTCTGAAGCACTAGCCATTTTTGAAGCTGCTAAAACTGTCCTGCAATCCACTTATCGGTGGACAATATAAGAGATTTGCTCATAAAACACACGAACAAATTCAAATTAATGTGGGTACCCAGTCATGCCGACAAAGCTGCAAAACACTGCAACGAATCACCTGTTTATACATTTTCAAAGAACGACATTCAAAGATATATCGATCAATTACTTAAAAATAACAAAAATCTCAACTGGAATAGCTACGAAAATCATTATGTAAAGATAAACACTGACTGATCCGCTAAGGAAAGAAAGTCCACCTGTCTACCCATCATGCAACAACAACTTGAACATGCCACATATACTTGGCTTATCATCATGTAGAATTTCCAAAAAAATTAATGCTGTTCTAAAAACCGACCAAAATATTTATTGGTTTCTTAAAAGAATTAATGTCGAAAATATATTAAAACTTGACAAATACCTTCATATGAACAATTTAATAATATAATTAACTAATAAGTTATATTAGAGTGGAATGCTTTTGTAGCTAGAGCTCTTTTCTATTAGCATAGGAGTAGTAATTTTGTGTTAATAAATAATAATAATAATAATAATAATAATAATAATAATAATAATAATAATAATAATAATAATAACAATAATAATAATAATAATAATAATAATAATAATGATAATAATAATAATAATAAAAATAATAATAATAATAATAATAATAATAATAATATTTTAGAAAAAAAACTAAATAAGAAATGCAATGTAAAAGAAAGAGTCAAAAAAGCTACTGTACCTCTCATTTCTTGCAAAAAAGCTATTAATAAATGGGGCTTACAACCCCCAATCACGAATTGGCTACACACATCGGTAATGAGAGAGATTTTAATGTACGGCTGCGCGGCCGGCCTGGCACTATTGTGAACTGTTTAGAAAGAGCTATAAACCGCAACAAAATAAATAAAGTCCGACTTTCAGCTTGCCTATGTAGAAGCGGATCGCTTTGCAAGTCCCCATCTGCACCTCTTGATTTATTCTTCAAACAAATAGCTGCAAGCTCTGCTTTTCGCCTCAAAGCTTCGTCACAGTGGATTAACAAAAACATTTCGTAATCCCAACTGCAATTCGACAGAAACTTCCAGACTTCTATACCTTCCAGGTCTTTCCAAGAGGATAGAGCATTCCTGTGAAGACGAGTCAGTCCACTTTTATACAGATGGATCAAAAACAAAAGAACGGGTTTATTGAGGTGTGTACACTGAACAACTGGAATTAAGTCTCTTTCCGCCTTCCCAATCATTGTAGCGTGCTCCAGGTGGAACTTTTGGCGATAAAAGAAAAGAAAATGTGATACCAACATCTGATATCCGTATTTTCCTCAGATAGTCAGGCCGGTATCAAATCTCTGGACTTTGTCTCTACAAACTCTATAACAGTCCATAAATGTCGATTATCTTTAATAGAGATAGCACAACAGTTTAATATTCACCTTTGCTGGGTGCCGGGCCATAGAGACATTCCAGGAAAATGTATGGCAGATGAACTCGCCAGGAATAGTATAGTACAACCCATTCTAACACATTTCATTGAGCAAATGCTGACACACCAATCGCTACATGTAAACTATTGGTAATGTAGGACGCAATGAAGAATGAGCTTAGAGGCCTATGTGTATCCTACTCCATCACGGACCGCCACTTTAACCTAACATAATCTTCGCTAAGTCATGACCATTTTATACAAGATGTTTAAATAATTTAAATTATAAAACTTGTAAGGAAAAAAAGCATTTATTAAGTTATTCAATTTAAATAAAATGAAAGCCTGTACGTTATGTAGCACAACAAGTCTTATTGTAATTGATATGTATAAAGATATAGTAGCTGTATTTTTAAATGTAAACAAGATATACCTACTCGTACACAAACATTTAGATATATGCAAAAACAACTCAAAATGGACCAACACCCTTTGTTCTTAGTATTCCATTTTACTCTGTGAAATATACTAAATCTACATACATATATACATACGTGATAAAGCTGTTCAGTTCAGTGAGTAAAAGCATTCACTTTCTTAATCTATTTCAACGGAAAATAAAAGGCCAGGCGATTTGATAAAAATCTCTGAAGTATGAAACACTGGGTGAATCTAAATATGTACTTTGTAAGGAACAGTTTTTAAAGCAAACTCACATGCATAGAACAGGAAATTGCATATACTTTACTCGTACAGCTATGCACCCTTAATAAATGCACTTTCTACCGTTCATATGCATATTTAAATAAAAACTAAACTGAATCCTGCAACTCAAAGCATAAAATGGTTTTTGTTATTCAAGATATGACCAGGAAGCAAGTTGTGTATTAAAGACCACGAGGTTTATGTCAAAAACTTTGAGTTTCAAAGTTAAAGCTTAGAGCAACCGCCACGCTTTTTTATGCAGATTTTGCACCTAAGGCGTTATTTAGACTATAATTTGTTCTTCCATTTTATCAAGTCAATGGTTTATAACGTTTTTTCATTGGTATATTTATTAAATCTGTGTAATGAGTATAATATTTAACGTTTTCGCGGTTGTTTTTATGATACATTTTTTAATAATAGGATTAGCTGCGTTATAAATATTGAATACTAAGCGAGTTCAATTTAGTACTCATCCGAAACTTTTCACTTCAAATTGCATTGAGCGTGGTCGATGGTGTAAAATGTAATTGGACGTTCATATAAGGTTTTAAACTTTGTCTTTTAAGTTAAATGTATACCTTACCCATATAAATGTATCCTTAATGTCATAGTCATTAGCTTAGAGAAGAGAGATCAGTTTGGTGTGAAATTATATAATTTCAAGTATTCAGATTTTTATCCTCTTGAGGGTATCTTATTAAAAAAAATAAAATTAAAATTTAAAATTCAGATTGATTTACTTTAAAAGTATGTATCGTGTTTTGTAAAATTTGCACTTCTGCATACGAAATATTTTCCCTTTCATTTTTTATTTGAAGTTAGTGAGGTTAGCACAACAAATACAGAGTGACAGACAAAACAGGTATCTTCAGATACGTGTATTTAATTTCGTAATTCTTTAAATTGTTACGAAGATAATAAGGAATAATGTTGTGAAAAGAATGTTTTCTAAAAAATAATTTATTGGAAAAAAATACAAACTAATTTGTTCAAAACACTTTTTATGTCTTCAGATACCTGTAATTAATTTCGTAATTCTTTAAATTGTTACGAAGATAATAAGGAATAATGTTGTGAAAAGAATGTTTTCTCAAAAATAATTTATTGGAAAAAAATACAAACTAATTTGTTCAAAATTGTATAAAGCTAGGAAGGATGTATATGTATATGTATATGTATATGTATATGTATATGTATATGTATATGTATATGTATATGTATATGTATATGTATATGTATATGTATATGTATATGTATATGTATATGTATATGTATATGTATATGTATATGTATATGTATATGTATATGTATATGTATATGTATATGTATATGTATATGTATATGTATATGTATATGTATATGTATATGTATATGTATATGTATATGTATATGTATATGTATATGTATATGTATATGTATATGTATATGTATATGTATATGTATATGTATATGTATATGTATATGTATATGTATATGTATATGTATATGTAAACGGTGATTTTTTAAGAGCTTGAGAACTTTAAAAAAAAAAAAAAACGCATAAATTTTGCAAAATCTCATCGATTCTTTATTTGAAACGTTAGATTGGTCCATGACATTTACTTTTTGAAGATAATTTCATTTAAATGTTGACCGCGGCTGCGTCTTAGGTGGTCCATTCAGAAAGTCCAATTTTGGGTAACTTTTTCGAGCATTTCGGCCGGAATAGCCCGAATTTCTTCGGAAATGTTGTCTTCCAAAGCTGGAATAGTTGCTGGCTTATTTGTGTAGACTTTAGACTTGACGTAGCCCCACAAAAAATAGTCTAAAGGCGTCAAATCGCATGATCTTGGTGGCCAACTTACCTGTTATGTGTGTTAAAAGAAAAGACTTTTAAGTATTTTAACTTAATATAAAATAGTTCTTTATTTAACCACAGTAAGTATAAGACTGACTTAGTGTATTCTTAATAGCTATAAATCAATGTTTGTCTGTATATAAATATGAGTATTAGATAAAGTGTTATACAAAGTTTATACCTTTAAGTTCTACTTTATACAACATCTCCCTTTTATATAATATTTCTTTTTCAGTTTACATTTTATTTAATTTTTCTTATTGGTTATTGAATATATTTAATTATAAATGTATGATATATATTTGAAGGACATTTGAAATTCGGTTATAAATTTATATAATATACATTTAAAATATATTTAAAATAAATACATATGTATATTCAATTTTTCAATATTGTCTTAATTACAGTTCATATTTAAAAGATATAATAAATATTCAAACAGATGAATAAAGTATTTAATAATTCAAAATTTTAAATATTAAATTTTACAATTCCAAATTTGGATATTCATTTTTTTTTTTTTTTTTTTTTTTTTTTAATGTGTAATTCAAAAATTCTACGATTGGAAAAATGCCATTATTTATTAGGTAATTAATTTTAATCAAAACCGAAACGATTCGGTGGCGCTACTGTTCTTCCGAAACGAGTTACATAATCAGGCGTTGGAGTGAGGCTATTCGAATCACCCGAATGAGGTACATCTTCATTACCTTTTCCTTCAACAGGCAAAGATTCTTGCTGACATTTTCCATTTCGAATATGGTCATTATTTTCTGATTTAATTTTTTCAGTGTCAATTGAGGATCCCTCTAGGAGATGCTCCCTATTACGACGATATTCTGAGCCGTCTTTTGAACTAATTAAATAAGACCGAGGCTCTGGACATTTCTGTAAAACTATACCTGGCTCCCAATTTGAAATTGGAGTTTTCTTATAATAAATATTTTGACCATTGGTCAAAGTTGGCAATGCTTTAGCATTTTTGTCATAATAATCACGGGTCTTATTTTGCTGGAGTTTAATTTTCTTATTATGCTCATCTAGGTCAACATTGACAGGCTTTAAATTTTCATTTAAAACGGGTAGTTTTGTTCTTAATTGCCTAGACATTAAAAGTTCTGAAGGCGAGTTAATATTTCCCTTTCGAGTTGTCCTATAGTGCAAAAGAGCTACATATAGATCTGAATTTGTTTCGTGACATTTTTTAAGCAATTTTTTAATGGTCTGAACAGAACGTTCAGCCAATCCATTGGACCTAGGGAAATATGGACTTGAGGTAACATGGTCAATTCCCCACTTTTCAGAAAATTGTTTGAACTCATCAGAGTTAAAAGGGGGTCCATTGTCACTCAACATAATGGTTGGGATTCCATGACGTGCGAAAATGGATTTGAGATGAGTTATGACGACATTACTTGAATAACTTTTATTTAACTGTGCAATTTCGATATATTTTGAAAAAAAATCGACGACCAATAAATACATACATTTATTGAATTCAAATAAATCCATTCCGATTTTGAACCATGGTATAGACACAACATTATGAAACTGAATAGGTTCTTTTTGATTTTTTGAGCGGTAGCGAATACATACGTCACAGTTTTTTATGACGTTTAAAATATCTTGGTCAATATTTGGCCAATAAATTGATTGTTTGGCTAAATTCCTACATCTTTCTATGCCCATGTGTCCTTCATGCAAAAGCATTAAAATATTATGGCGCATTTTTGAAGGAATCACCAGACGATTTGACTTGTATAGTAACGAATCTATGACTTCAAATTCATTACGAATATTATAGTATGGCATTAAAAATTCATTTATTTTTGATTTGTTGTTTGGCCAACCGGCAAAATGATATTCAATGACTTTTGACAATACGTTATCGTTTTTTGTTTCTTTTTGTATTTCTTCATATTTTGATTTTGACATTGATAAAGGACGAGAAGAAAGGACTAAATTGCAATGAAGACTTATGTCTTTGTCAAATTCCGTTAAGGTTTCGTTTGGCATTGCAGCACGAGACAATGTATCAGCGACATACATGTACTTTCCAGGTTTAAAAATAACTTTTAAATCATATGCTAAGAGTCTTAGCATAAATCGCTGTAACCGAGCTGGGACTTTGTACAATGCCTTATCGAAAAGCGGAACCAAGGGCTTATGGTCTGTCTCAACTAAGACTGACTTGCCAAATACGAAAGCGTGAAATTTAGTACATCCGAATAAAATCGCGAAAAGCTCTTTCTCGATTTGAGCATAGTTTTGTTGAGACGTTGTAAGTGTAGCTGAGGCGTACGCAATAGGATTTCCATCATGAGAAATTACAGCTCCAACTGCATTTTGCGATGCGTCAACTGAAAGTGTCAATGGTTTATTGACATCAAAATAAGTAAGGACTGGTGTGTTGGAAATCAACTCTTTTAGTTTTTTAAATTCTTTTTCATGGTCATCGGACCAATGCCATTCTACATCTTTCTTTAAAAGATTACGCAAATTAACATTTTGGGCAGACATTCCCTTGACAAATGTACCTAAATAATTAACCATACCCAGGAAGCGTTGTAACTCCGTCTTGGACTTTGGCCTGGGTATAGCAGCTTCAACTTTCGATGGATCGGGACGAACACCATCATGACTAAATAAATGACCGATAAAAGTTATTTCACTTTGAAAAAATTTTGACTTTGACGGATTAAACTTTAAACCTATATCCCTGGCTCTAAGCAAAACTAACTTCAATACTTTGTCATGCTCTTCTTTGGTCTTAGCATGAATCAAAAAATCATCAATATAAATTTCTAGGTTTGGGATATCACTGAACTGTTTAACCATTTCACAATGAAAAATTTCAGGCGCTGCATTTATACCAAAAGGTAGGCGCAAAAAACGACGACGGCCAAAAGGCGTATGAAAAGTGCACAACATTGAAGATTCTTCGTCTAACTGAATCATCCAAAAACCCGAGTTTGCATCTAAAACGGAAAAATATTTTGAACCACTCAATTGAGCTTTAATATCTTCCACATTCGGAAATTGAAAATGTGGGCGAAGAATCGCTTTGTTTAAGTTACGCGGATCAAGACACAAACGTAAATTCCCATTGGGTTTTTTAACCAAAACAATAGAGTTGACCCACGTAGTAGGCTCTTTAACTTCTGTTATGACATTAAGATTTTCTAACCTTTCGAGCTCTTTTTTAAAATCCGACATTAACGCGAATGGAAATTTACGAGGGCTGTCGACTACCGGAGTTACATCACATTTAACTTTAAAATGGCACTTTTCTTTCAAACAACCTAAACCTTCAAAGACATCTTTAAATTCTTTTACAAAATTTGGCAAATTATGAATATCTTTTTCATCATTTTTAGAACACATTGCATTCACGTTTAAATTATATTCGTCATTTTTCTTAATTAAATTCATTTCTAGACACGTTTTAAGACCTATAAGACACTTGCAATCAATTTCAACAACTATAAATTTAATTTTATAAACTATATTTTTATAAGTACAATTAAGCATGCAATATCCTAATGAATAAATTTTTTCACCACTAAAAGTTAATAAATTTTGATTACTTGATTTAATAATACTGCGGGATAATCCAAGTGTTTGTAGCTGATTGACAGACATGACATTACCTTGAGCTCCTGTGTCAAGTTGACAGGAAATTTTGCAGTTGTTGATCTGCAAAGACACATGCCATTGGGGCTCATCTTCGTCATGTTGATAACGTTGTTGATTCTGGAACTGATGATGGGGACTATGATGACGTTGACGTTGTTGATTTTCGTTCTGTTGTTGTTGTAGAACGCCAATAAATAATGTTGACAAGACTGATTCTGTATCCGACACATCAGTCGCAAATTCGATGTTGCGGACTTGAAGATTCCTTGGACACATTTTCGAAAAATGATCTTTACCTCTACACCTGTAGCAAGTTACACCCATAGCTGGACAAGTGTATTTGTGAACCTGTCCACAATTTTTACACGAGTTCTTACCGTTCGATGAAGTGTACTGTGAACTCTGCTGATGGTAATTTTTTCGACCGGTTTGTTGCTGGTTATGACGTGAATAGCGGAATGAGTTTTGACGATTTGAAGACGACTTTATATGAGACTGTGGTGATGACGACGATGACGTTTTATGTTGTTGACGAGCTGGCTTTGAAAACTGCCGATGATGACGATGACTCTGGGCTTCTGATGACGAGTTGTTGTTATGTTTCTGCAAAGCACCGATGAAACTGCTTGTTTGCTGGGCTTGCAATTGTTGGACGTGCTCTTTGTTGAGCTCCATGCTTCTGGATGTTAGGACTGCTTTTTCCAAAGTTATTTTGTCTTCATTGAGAAGCTTTTCTTTTAAGTGAGAAAACTTGTTATGAAGGCCACAAATGAATATGTCGCGAACTAGATCCTCACGTAGGGTTCCAAAGTCGCATGTCAGACTTAAGTTTTTGAGCGAAGTGACAAATTCATCAATGGATTCGTCTGGACCTTGTCGCCTGGAAAAAAATGAATACCTTTCCATTATGATATTCACCTTTGGAAGGAAATAATCATCCAGTTTTTTCACGAGGACATCGTATGTGATTTTGTCCAGATCTTCATTGAAAGAATTGAATATATCCAGTGAATCAGGACCCATGTAATGTAGCAATAATGCTACTTACGCACGTAAATAAATTTTGAATAGACTGAGCCAGTGTCTCCATGCGGCTGGCAAATTTGTGCTTTTTAGGTTAAGCGGTGACACCGACGATACGGGTGTCGTTGCTGAGACAGAAACCAAATCTTCTGGCTTCTTTGACATCGTTTTTTATTTAACTTAATTCGGCTTATACTTATGACTTGACTTTTAATTTTATTTAGGATTTAAGACTTAGTGACACACATCTGACACCATGTTATGTGTGTTAAAAGAAAAGACTTTTAAGTATTTTAACTTAATATAAAATAGTTCTTTATTTAACCACAGTAAGTATAAGACTGACTTAGTGTATTCTTAATAGCTATAAATCAATGTTTGTCTGTATATAAATATGAGTATTAGATAAAGTGTTATACAAAGTTTATACCTTTAAGTTCTACTTTATACAACATTACCGGTCCATTCCTTGAGATGAATTGTTCTCCGATGTTTTCCCTCAAAATGGCCATAGAATCGCGAGCTGTGTGGCATGTAGCGCCATCTTGTTGAAACCACATGTCAACCAAGTTCAGTTCTTCCAATTTTTGGCAACAATAAGTTTGTTAGCATTGAACGATAGCGATCGTCATTCACCGTAACGTTGCGTCCAACAGCATCTTTGAAAAAATACGGTCCAATGATTCCACCAGCGTACAAACCACACCAAACAGTGCATTTTTCGGGATGCATGGGCAGTTCTTGAACGGCTTCTGGTTGCTCTTCACTCCAAATGCGGCAATTTTGCTTATTTACGTAGCCATTCAACCAGAAATGAGCCTCATCGCTGAACAAAATTTGTCGATAAAAAAGCGGATTTTCTGCCAACTTTTCTAGGGCCCATTCACTGAAAATTCGACGTTGTGGCAGATTGTTCGGCTTCAGTTCTTGCACGAGCTGTATTTTATACGGTTTTACACCAAGATCTTTGCGTAAAATCTTCCATGTGGTCGAATAACACAAACCCAATTGCTGCGAACGGCGACGAATCGACATTTCACGGTCTTCAGCAACACTCTCAGAAACAGACGCAATATTCTCTTCTGTACGCACTGTAGGCATTCGTGTGGTTGGTTTAATGTCCAATAAAGTAAACTGAGTGCGAAACTTGGTCACAATCGCATTAATTGTTTGCTCACTTGGTCGATTATGTAGACCATAAATCGGACGTAAAGCGCGAAACACACTTCGAACCGAACACTGATTTTGGTAATAAAATTCAATGATTTGCAAGCGTTGCTCGTTAGTAAGTCTATTCATGATGAAATGTCAAAGCATACTGAGCATCTTTCTCTTTGACACCATGTCTGAAATCCCGTGTGATCTGTCAAATACTAATGCATGAAAATCCTAACCTCAAAAAAATCACCCTTTATATGTATATGTATATGTACAGTGGTATCTTTGTCTCTGAATTGATGGAGTAAAAATATATTAATGCTACGTTTCACTAGGATTTAAGATCTAGGTTCACCTTTATCTGTCACACACAGTCTGTAGTACCCAGGAGTCCTGAGTCCTCGAACAACGGATCCCACAATCCATGGCTCTTGGATCAGGAAAATGTCTTCCCCGTTACTTGCCAGACGGAGAAGAAGTGATGGAGACTGTTGGAGATTAATCTGTACTAACTGCAGCATTTTAGGTACAACTAGGCAGATCAATCTCCACCACGGTTTTGTTCTGATCCTTTGAGTCTGAGGATGAACCCAAGAATTCGTCTTCGCTCAGAAGAATCACGTTTAGTCTCCATTAAGGATGGACTGTCTTCGACTTTTTTAGAGGGTGGAGTCGTGATTGGAGAGGGCATGGGTGCATCGTCACCCTCTGTTGGGAGAGAAGACGACGTCCCAGGCCCACCCACCGATAGTTGTAGGAGGCCCGTTATCCGCGGTATTCTCATCTTTTTTATAAATTCGAATTTTGATGGATTCGAAGCCATAGTTTATAGAACCATTGGTCAAAGCTACAGGAGCCAATTATTCTATATTGAGTACCACAATGGCACTCCTATAAAGACCCTTTACTTCCTCTAGCTTGGATATCTTCCAGTTATGCGTCGGAAGGGATGTATTACAAACTTTGATCATCTCGAGAATGTCCTCGATACCAGCAGGTTCGATTGGAATCCAAATGCAGGCTCTAGGTCTGCCAGGAATGTCTTCCTTAGCGACAACCTCGAGCTTCGCACCAAACTTGTCAAACTTCCCCTAACCGAGCGAGCGAGCTTGTATAAGTCACAAGACCTCTGGTCGCCACAAACTATGAGTTTGACATGACCCTGATGCAAACCCCCATCGCTTATGGAAAGAAGTAGTCCTGGAAGCTCACTTAAAATGCTTAAAAAGCCACCCTAGAGCTTAACCTTGACCAGCTGCCAACGATCAGTCGATATTGGGCCATCATCATCGCACCTGTCAATGACCGCAACCACGACTTTGCCCTTCGTGACGCCACTGAAGCTGGCTTGTTTCCTGATGGGATTGAGGAGAGTGCTGGTGTTGTGCACACGAGGCCGTTTTGGTGTTGGTATGGCCCCCTCAAGAGACCTTTCGCGTTTAGACGTAGAGTCTTTACTGGTCCTTGTAGCAGCAAGAACACTATTTGCGCATTCAATGCGAGCGGTTTGCTGCGGTGTCCTTTCAAACCTCCAATGATTCACCAGAGGCCTTTGGGATTCTCGCAGCTTGCTGCCTTTGTTTGTATAGGCGTTTCGAGAGTTTCCCTTTCCATTTCATGGATTGCCACTACTCCCTTGTATGTGTGATACGGCAACATGCTTTGATGCCAAATTGCGGCCCGGTCTTAAAGAGATACCGGTCTCATCATTCTTTTCTTTTTTTTTTATTCATCTTTGGCCCCTCGAGTTGCGAAGAAAGAGATGTCTGTCTGTACAGGGATTCGCACGTATAGATAAGGCTAGTTAACCCGGATGTCGCCAGGTATCCGGATAATCCGTTAGAGACTGACCTATTTTTGAATTGGGCCTCCAGCCAAGCTGATCATCGGCACGGGTCGTTTAACAACTTAGTTCTAGTGCAATAAAGATAAGAGGTGGTTGAAAAGGAAAAGATAGGGTAAAGAGTAATTTGATGTTAAGATCATCATTCTGATGTTGCTGCTGGTGTTGCTGAATTTGTTGTGGCTGGTTTTGTTGTTACTGCGGCTGTTTCGGCTCTTCTTGTAGTCATTCTTTGGAAACACTTAGGCCTGCTGTTGCTGGTGGTGCCTTTGGAGGGCCTTCATCAGCTTTTCCACTTTTAAGAGGTCCAACTCCACCTCCAACGCCTTTTTTACGGCTCTGGCTCCGGCTCCATAGGACCACGGACCTGATCTTCGGAGACGTATACCTCCTTTCTCCTCCCTAATTTCTCTCCCCTCAGAGACTTCACTTCTTAATTATGTTTTTGCAGCTTTTTTTTCAATGATCTGCCCTTAGCTAGATTGGCACTTTTAACGAGGTTGGGTGTTTGTGTTTGTGTTTGCCTCTTCCTCTTGGTCGTTGATGTTTGCGGGTCCGATGCGTGACCCGATTTTACGGTACCACTGCTGGCAGTACTTTCGCATCACCCGATATGTCAGCAGAGTATCTTTCGATACCCCTGCTCTCTTCTCTTTCTCTATTTTTTTGTTCTCAGCTTATAAAATCGACTATTTCTCTGTTGAGACTGGAGACAGCTAGCTAGGGTCCGAGCTGGCTGGACACGCATGTTTGTTTAGGCTCAGGTCCGCTCCGTACTGTAGTGAGTAAGTAAGTATTTCTCCGTTGTGAAAAAGCGATGACATTTCTTATCGACTCCGCCTGGAACTCGAACCCACGACACTTGGAGCTGTCTTCGGACGCTATCTCCACTAGGCTACCGATAAGTTATTTAAATTAAGCTGCAATCACTTTCTTCTCTGCGTGGAAGTCAAAGAACGACTGTCCAACGCACTAACCATCATTCCATTTAAAAAAAATCTCTTACAAAATAAAAAAAAGTATGAAAGAATATGAAAGTGAAATAAATCCAATTAAAATATCGGAAAAATATTCAATTCCAAAATCAGTGATTTGCCCATTAATTCAAACAATGCATCGAGGTAGACGCCTAATAAAAATAACAAATCGATAGGATTCTGCAATAATACAATCAAATAAAAAATCCCTTTTATATCATCGAGAGAATTATGAACTCAATTCGACCTGAACGTAAGCGCGAGAACAATTCGGAGACGAGGTGTTGATGGTGCACTAAAATCTTTCAGAGCCTTTTATTTGCACCAAAAACAAACTGGCTAGATTAAAATTTCCTCAAGACCACATAAACTGGACCGTTGGAGGAACTTACTCTTTTCAAGCGAGTCCAAATTCAATTTCAAGGGTTCCGATGGATGGATATTTTAGCAGGACAACAACGACCCAAATATACATGTACAATACGGTTAAGGTCAGGTTTCAAGAAATCCGGATTAAAGTGTTACAATGGCCAGCGCAGTCCCCAAACCTCAAACCCATAGAAAATAATTGGGAAATTGAAGAACGAGGAATTAATGGATTATTTGCAAAAATAAAACAGATCTGTTTGATCCAATTAAATTGGCAAGACAGCTAAATTTGTTTTTGTTGTGGCCAACACTGTATATGAATATTCATCCCCTGGCGGCTTTGCAAAAAGGTGGTTAATTATACTTTAGTGGTGGTGGTTAGAATACTTATTAATTTTTTTTACAATTCTCCACACATTTCCGTTTATGATTTATCTATCCGTTTTATGCATCACTCAAAAATTATTGGCAAAATAGAAATTAATATTTCGAAAAATTAAGGTATCGATTTATGTATCTATCTAGGCAAAAGAACGATAATTTAGGCAACAAGATATTATAACGGATTTTGTCAGAAAAGTTAAAAACAAACATTTTGGTTGTGTGGGATATGTATGGGGGGATGGGGGGTTATGCTGCCCCCCTGAAACCCCCCTGCTTGGCCAAACTATAGGATTTGGGGTGGGTCGAGTGGGTGCAAGGTTAGGAGGTTCCAAGGTGAGTTCGGTGCAACATGGAGTGCATGCAAAGTTTCTTTTGCATTTAAATAAGCTGGCATTAAGACAAATAATTAGTTTATCATAGGTATATCATAATCCATATTCGATTATTACTATCGAAATATAACTACGTAAATACTCAAGCAAGAAAAAAATAATTTAATTAAATATTTTTGTTGGAAACTTTCAATTTTCTCAAGAATAAGAAGACATAATATCATCTAGTTTTCAGTTTTTTTTATTAAAAACAAATGAGAGCAAAGAATTCTAAATAAAAAAAAAACAATAGTAGATAATCTTAAGGTTTTGAAAAGTTACTATTTAAATTGCTCCTACCGCCTTAACGGGTGGAAATAGACCCCCACTCCCATTGTAAAAAATGCTTGTCTTTAACTGTTCTATAGAAATCCATCATTATACTTCGTCGTCTGAGTTATCGTACTCTCCCCTCTATCTACTACTATTATTTCATTATAATTTTTCTAACCTAATTTCCAATTTTCGTTTACAATTTTGTTCTACGTATTCAAGACCAACAAAAATTACAAATGCTCATAGGATTTCTAAATGTCTCAAAACCAAATAGCTCATTGGAATCAATCTATGATTAACTTCTTGAAATACAAAAAGTTCCAAATGATTGGAAAGAATTTGGTGGACTTAAAAAAAGCTAGAATTAATTTGTTTTGTTTGGAAGAGCGTAATAACTTTAATTTAGAAGTAAATTATTTGATAGATATTTATAAGCTTATACTCATTAATATAATTTAAACCGTATTATTTGTATCAATTTCAGATATTGCAAGTCACAAATACTGCAATGGAGCAGTATCACACGGCTTAAAAGAAAATGACGAAGATAACGATCTTGGCCCGTTGCCTCCAAAGTGGGAAACTGCTTATACTGAACGTGGTGAACTTTATTTTATTGAGTGAGTTTAACGTGAATAGCAATCTTTGTAGTTTCTACTCTATTAATGCCTGAATGTAAAACAAATATTTTGGAAAATTCTAATGGATTAAACTCAGTAAAATTTTATTTATTATTATGTTCTATATTTATTTCGAATAATTGCAGATATTCATAAGCATTATGAAAAATCCTCATAAGCTGTTGGCCTTTATATATTATACAAAACTTACATTTATGTCTTAAAAAGAAATAGGCGAAACGTTTTTAAATATTATATAATTATAACGACCTTTCATGAACATTGGTCGTACATAATCAATCCAACAAAGTGAAATTTATAGCTAACTGCCATACCAACAAGTCAGCTTTTTCACAAGGAAAAGATAGAATTTTTAATATTTTTACAAATGAAAACCTATATCCCGAAAACCAAAAATCTCGAAAATCCAAAATACCGTTAAACCAAAATCACAATAATGCAGAATCCCGAAAACTAAAAGTTCCGGAAAAACAGTTTCCCAGAATCGTAAGATCGCGAAAAAATTGCTCTTTTGCAATAATTATCTATAATTTCTATAATGAAAAAAATTAAAATAGTTACTTCGAAGAAAAGTGAAGAACGTAACACTACTCCCAGACTATATTACAACATCACATTTCAATAGCTTGTATACGAAAAAATTGAAAATAAAATAAAACATTATTCTGAACGTAATGAAAGTGACTATACTCTAACCAACAAAAAAAAGTCAGTACAAGCTTCATGGGCGGTCTTGTGGCGCCTGATGTACCCTTACTAATTAAAAAATATATTATTAGAGAATACTACAACTAAATGAAAACTCCGTTTTATGTTTAATAATTTTAGTTTATTTAAAAAAAACTTCAGATCCCTTACGGGTCGGGGGAAATCTTAGGCTATACGAAGATCAACTGTTCTATAAGAACTTAACTGTATGAACTGAACATGACTGAGCTTGTATTGCTCAGATAAAACCCTTTTTTATATTAATTAAATGTTAAGTTAGCAAATCTAAGTTTGACTGATGATCATACTTGTTTTGTCTTATATTTGTTGATACAAGATAAATATGGAATTTACTTTTGGGATGAACTCCCACACAAATTGTTTATGCTTAAATGTGCTGATATGCACTTTGATGTGTATCGTGTGTTAGCATTACATTTATATTGATAAAGGCTGTTTTGTATAATTATAAAGTGATGGTAGGGTGTTTTAGGAACGCAAACTTACTACACTGCGTCAGGGAAAATTTGTACCCACTGCCATTAGGATACTGTCAATACAATCGTGCGCTTGTTCTATACATATTAACACAGTTAGCATTAACACTCTAAATTGCAATCAAAGAGCTTATTCATTGGGTTTTATTAAGGTGCTTTTGGTTTTTGAAAAAGAAAACTCTGTCAGAGCTTTAAAAATGAATTGCTAATGAAAACCAATGCAATCAGAGTGAGAGGGCTTTTTTTGTTGAACATAGTATATTTTAATTTTTTTCAGTAAAAGTTTCACAGCCTTTCTGGATTTTAGGTTTTCGGAATTTAAGATCTTCGGGTTTTCTGGATTCATTTCGGAAGCTTACCTCTTTCTACTTCCTTGATAGCCTACTTGCCCTTGTAGACAACTAGGACCTGTAAATGACTTATTTGCCATCGGTTTAGGTTGTCTTAAAATAACCCTTTGTCTAGCTTTGCCGTGGGTTCTTGAACCTAGAATCTGTTACAAAAAAAATAATTTTCGGTCTGAACGTCTAAGGTTTTTTTTTTGACGCGCGATAATGTCGCCTGGACCGACCCTTGGTTGTCCCTCTCGCTAGGACAACCCTTCCAAATGTCATCTTTACTTCATCGTCCTTGCCTCATCCCTCCCAACCTCTTCTTATTAAAATAATTAGTTCTCCATTATATATTTAATATTTATTTCAAAAATAATCTAGATCCAAAATAATTTTACAAACATCATTTTTTGTGTTTACTTTAAGTGAAAAATTTTAATAGGTTAAATTACAATTGAAAACAAACCATTACTCTGGTGGCAACTATGCGGTTTTTAATTCAAAACTTTTATCAGAAAATCGTAATTACGTCTTCGATTTTATTCCAAAATATGGGATATACGATCCTCTTTTGTCAATATTAATTCCAGTTTTTAAAACTTTATGCCCCACTGTAACCGCTCTGGCGTAAGTATCATTGTACGTATATATTTACATATATGTATATATATATATAGGTATATATATATATAGGTATATATATATATATATAGAGATATATATATATATATAGATATATATATATATATATATATAGGTTATATATATATAGGTATATATATATATAGGTATATATACCTCTGTTTAAACTAGACTATACATGTATGTATATATGTATGGGTGATTAGACAAAAGTTCGGTAACTCGATGTCATCAATCAATATATACAAAGTCTTATTATATTTTATTGAAATTACAATTTATTTTAAAACAATAGAAAAACTTTTATTTAGTCACCCAATTTTGAGTTCTTCGTTGTGAATACAAGTTATTAAAAGAAACACAATTAGTTCTTAAAATGTAAGTCCCTTGGCTTGTCACAACCCTGAAAACCAACAATTAAGTGACTGTCTATTAAACATTATCATTGATTTGAGAAAACTTTTTAATTTACTATAATCTGTGATGTACGAGTATATAGTTAAATTTATACTACAACTTTCATACAGCAGTGTTCTCCACTTTATTTAAAAAATAAGATATGTTGTGTTCACTTTCATTCGTCAGTCCCTTGTGTTTAAATTTAAAATTCGTGTGAAGTATCGCCGACTCAACGTCAAATCCCACTTTGAATTTTAATGTTGGTAATAAAGTTAGTTGCGGGTCGCACAATTCGACGGCCATCATAACTGTACCAGAGTTTGGATTATGTTAGGTGTCCATATACGTAACGTACCAAGCCACTCAACAAGCCAGTTTTTAAATTTTTGTTAATCAAAAGTTTGTTTTTATTTATTCATATTAGACTTTGATTTATTCAAATATAGTTTGTTGACGTTCGAAATTACAAGCAAACAACATTATTCCTGCTTATAATCTCAAATTTCGTCTTTTTCGTCAGTCCTATGGCGTTAGTCCTGTGTCAGGTATATTGTTATTGTTCTTCATTTTATGATTATTAGTACTTTTGAAATGAATATTTTTACATTTTGGTTTTATTGCTTGTTGATTTCTTAGAAATATTTAGTAAGACTATGTAAAAGTAGTAAAAGATAAGTGAATAACGTTACGTTAAATGTCAAAAGTCTGTTCTGAAATCGGATATAGTATTCTCTCCCAGTATTACATATTACTAATTATTTTTAATTGTTACTAAGTGATTTTAAGTGATCATTATTAAATCCTAAGAGATTTTTAATAATTTGTATTAAATTCCATTATAATACTTTAAAAACTGTGTAGGTATAACATGTATCACTACTATGTAACCTCGTCATTCAAATTCAGTATTTGATTTGATTTAATAACTACCGTAAACAAAATATCCTCTAAAGTTATCCAACTTTCGTATAAGTACCCATATATAATATTAAAATATATATAATTAAAATTTCTCAACACGGTTTGCGTCAAATTTGTTTTATTTCGTTTTCTTTTTTTATCATTTTTAAATTAATTTGCAAAATTATACCTCGAAATGGTTTTAGTGTCGGTCGAAATCAAATTTTTCATGGAAAAAATTTCAGAATAATTTAAAAACGAAATAAAACAAATTTGACTTTAAGCTAGACAAATATTCATAAAACTAGCCTAATAAACCATAACTTACAACTAATTTACTGGTCCCATGCGGACATTTTAAGATAAACAATAATACTTAATTATAATGCCTTTTGGCCCAAAGATCTATTTTACTATAATTTAATTCTACTTATTTTTATTTTTTTAGAAAATTAAAAAAAAAACTAATTTCAACATATTTTTTATTTTTACTTAAAAACTACTTAAAATAAGGTCCTTTGGGTTATCTTCCCAATACATAAAAAAGGTTCCTTAAATGACGTCTCAAACTACAGAGGTTTATCTTTAATAAATATCATAGCTAAGATATTTTGCGGAGTTCTTGTCGACCGTTTGGAAAAGTGGGCAGAAGAGAAATAGATATTATCAAACTTCCAAGCTGGATTTAGGAAAAATTATTCCACTGTTGACCAAATCTTTATTTTGTGATCGATAATCAAAGCATTTGAAGCAAGAAATAAAAAGGTTTACTCGATGTTTGTCGACTTCAAAGCAGCGTTTGATTTGGTCGCAATGCTTTAATATACAAACTTTCGAAGATGGGATTTTCAACAAGATTTTTACATGTCATCAATAATATGTATACAAACACAAAAGCTAACGTCTGGGATGGAGCGCATTGTTCTGAATGGTTTAGTACTGATTCTGGTGTCAAGAAAGGATGTCCGCTTGATGCGCTTTTATTTTCACTATTTATTAATGACATAGTTAACCTGTCTGCATACTGCGATAAATGGGGATTAGAAATCAATACTGATAAATCAAAAATAATGATCTTTTCGCGATCCAATCGGACTGAAGCTGGAAGAAATTTTAAGTACAATGTAAGAAGCTTGGATGTGACAAACGAATAAAGATACCTTGGAGTGAACCTCAACCCACGACTAAATTTTAGTAAGCACCTTGACATTAAAGCCAACACATCACAAAGTCTAATAAACTTAACATGGAGAAAGATTTTCTCGAACAACCTTTTATATTTGTCTACCAAATACCAAATTTTTAATTCAGCTGTGAAGTTGACTTTATCTTATGCAGCTCAAGTTTGGAGAATGGAAGAGTATGAATAAATTGAAAAATTTCAGAGGAGTTTTATCAAAAAAATCTTCAACCTACCGATCAACACGCCGAACTATACGATCTACTTAGAAACTGGCTTACCTAAGATATTTACCAGCACTTTGAAACTACAAGCGGATTATATTATTTAAGTGTTAGGTTTTCCAGATGAGCGACTGAGCAAAATGATGCTGCTTTACGAAATAAGGAATGATTGGTGGTATGACAAATGGCAACGAATTGCCACTTTTGGTGAAGATATGCAAATTGATACAAGTAAAATTTTTGATGTTAAGGAAAAAATGCATAAAATTATCCAGCTTAATGAAGACTCGGTTCGGAATCAATTTATAAAAACAGCTAGTGAATCAAAAAGTCGAATATTATGTAGCCAGTTACAATTTAATCTGAGTAACAATAACTATTTCAATGAATCTTTAAGCTACAAAGATATTTCTTTAATTTTCAAAGCTAGATGCGAAGTCTCATGTCTCAACGGTAGACCATACAATGGAAGTTTCAACAAGTACTGTACACTCTGCAATAATACATCCAAAGAAGACTGCTTCCATTTTATAAGCGTATGTCCAATTTTCAAATACAAGAGATTCTCATATTTAAAAAAATTCTCTCCCACTCTACAAGAGACAATTCTAATATTGAATGGACCAAATTGGACAAAATTGTCAGCTATCTGCAGGAAATTTGCATATTTAGAAAACTGATTATGAGAGAATATGATTAAACTAGTAGATGTATATATTATGTTTGTAAAAATCAATATATAATTAAAACTGAAATTTAAAACAAAGTTGACCAATGTCACAACAAATTTAAGTTGCTAGTCGAGCTGACGGCAAAGCCAAAGCTTTTAAATTCAAAAACAAATGTTTATATATTTATTTTAAAAACTGTTAATAAATGAATTACTTATTTACTTACTTACAAAAGAAAAAAAAGGAATTGGATTAAAATCTGAAACATTTCAAAGCTTAAACTACCAAACGAGACTCTCTCAACCATTCCTCTTTTTAACTCTGTAGTAGTCCGTACGGGGATCGTACAAAACAGGATGAATTTCGAAATTTGAAATAAATTTGTTTATAAGCTCCTTCAAAAACTCTAATAAAGATATAAATCCTCGGGAGCCATTTTGGTTTGCCTACAAGTTAAACCGGAAATCAGACTCATAAACTTATTTAACTGTACGTATCATTTCTCCTCTAATTTATGAAATTTCCCCTAAAAACTCAGTAGTTATTTATGTATGCGTGAAAAGACGTCATTTTTTTCGTTGAATTCGTCCACATTTATTTATATCTTCATATAGAGTATTTTTGAGCTCCTTGCTCCACTTGAAATTGTCCGGCGGCATATTTCTTGTTTACTCGGAAACACTAGAAACAATTATAAAGAAACGCCAAGAAACAAAGAAACAAGGAAAGGTAAGATAAAAGCCTTTTTAAAGTATTTCTATTTCACCAACTTTCTTTTTCGCAATTATTTGCTTCTTTATAAAAACATCTGAGTGTAATAACAAACTATCCTACTAAAACAAAACGATATAGATCAAACAAAAGGTGTCGGACACTTTTCTTACAATTAGAATTCACGCTACTTTACCATTAGCAACACATAATAGTTATCTACCCGTCATTTCATAATAAAAACAAATTTTTGGGTTTCTGAAATCGACCCAAAAAAAAGGTTATCACTTAAGGTTATATTGAAGTTCCAGAACAAGACTGACTTTATTCAATTTAATTATGTATAACAGAAATAAAATTAAAAGATAAGAAGAAAAATTACATAAGTACATGATAAGATAAAGAGGATGCTAAAAGTAGAGAACAACAACCTGTGTTGCCACTTATAATATTCATATATTTTCAACACTCCTCCTCAACACATTGTTTTTTTTTTTTTTAAGTACATTACATATTCATTTTTTTTTTTAAATAATTTTAATAATTTAATTTTAATTAATTTAAATTTAGACCCATTAAAAGAGTAAATTTGTTGTGTTTTTCTTTCGGAAGATTCTTGGTCAAAACATCAGCGATCATGTTGTTGGTACAAACATACTGCAAATCAATCTTCTTTTGCTGGAAAATCTCACGGACATAGTGGTACTTGATGTCTATATGCTTACTCCTCGAGTGATAGACTGGATTTCGTACGAGTTGTTGTGCGCTGAGATTATCTCCATTGATGATCATTGGTGTTTCATTATGATGTAGACCGATCTCAGTCAAAAGTTTTTGAAGGTAAACTGCTTCTTTTGTTGCAGTACCTAAGGCCATGTACTCTGCTTCGGTGCTACTTAAGGCCACACAGTTTTGTTTTTTCGATTCCCATGAAAAAACACTGCCTGCAAAGAGAAAAACATAACCTGTGAATGATTTTCTATCAGAAATATCCGCACCCCAGTCTGCATCAACAAAGCACTCAATTGGCTTTGCAGTTCTTTTATAAGTTAGTTTAAAGTTTATGGTTTTATTTAAATATCTGAGAATATGCTTTATCCCTGCCATGTGTTCAGCGTGTGGATCCTTATTTCTCTGTGATAACTTGCATACAGAGTGCAATATATCTGAACGAGTCGATATGGCCAAATACATTAGTGATCCAAACTTTGGTAGGTTCGTTCAACGATTCTCTTGCACTCCTTAGACGTACAATGCACTTAAAAACCTGAATCCAGATGTGTAGATGCTTCGCGACAGTCCTCCATGTGGTTATTTTTTAGCAATTCATTAATGTATTGCTTTTGGCATAATGTAATAGAATTTTCTGTCCTGCTCACCTCGACTTCCATTCCCAAGAAATAGTGAAGTTGGCCTTTGTCTACTAACTCGAACTCATTTGCTATACTTGCTTTGATTCTGGCCAGTGTAGTTTCATTAGAGCAAGCAATTAAGATGTCGTGGACATAGACTGCGATTATGATTATGTTGAATTCATTCTCAAAATTCAAAACATAAACACAAGGCTCACTTTCGCATTGCGAAAATCCAATTTTCTTTAATGCTTCATCAAGCATCGCATTCCATTCCCGCCCAGATTGTTTCAACCCATAGATTGCCTTGTTCAATCTCAGAACCATATCTGGACACTTTTCATCAGCAAACATTTCTGGTTGTTTCATGTAAACTTCGTCATGTAGCTCACTGTTTAAATAGGCGGTGGACACATCCATTTTGTGTATAAACAGCTGGTACTCTGCAGCTAAGGCAATTATCATTCTGATGGTAGCGAATCTTACGACGGGCGAAAAAGTTTCCTCGTAATTTACACCGTACTGCTGACTGCACCCCTTGGCAACTAATCTTGCTTTAACCCATTTACAATTTATCGCCTTTTTGTTTGGAGGTAGATCGCATAAAGTCCAAGTGTTGTTTTCAATAAGTGAATCAAATTCTCTGCTCATAGCTTTGACCCACATATTTTTATGTGAATTATCGTTAACAGCCTCAATAACTGTCTGCGGAACCTTAATATTTTGGTTAGAACTCTTCAAATTTACCAAATTGTATTGTTTTTTGGGACGTCCTGGATTCCCCGTATGGTCTGCGCGGGCCTATCCTAGGAGCACCCACCTCTCTAACAACTTCCTGTTTAATACACTCACCGCTATTTGCCTTCTGAACAACGTCACCTTCCTTCTCACTTTCCTCGCACACGTCTCCTTCAGCGATTTCCACGGATGAATCAGTAGAGTCATTATTCTTGATTATACAAGGAAAAGATTCATTTATTAAGTCTTTTTCTTCAGTTTTCCCATCTTCTATGAACACAACATCCCTGGTTATTATGATAGATTTCGTCTCAACATCATAAACTCGGTATGCCTTAGAAGTCTGAGAATATCCCATCATTAAAACAGTTTTACCCTTTGATGCGATTTTTGTTCTCTTTTGTTAAGTGCAATTCCCTTAGATCCAAATACCTTTAATTGTGCTACGATTGGCTTATGACCCGTCCATACCTCAAATGGAGTAACGTCAACTAAAGCCCTAGTAGGTGAGCGATTCCTTAAATACGCTGCTGTGCTAATGGCCTCTGTCCAGAAATGTTCCTTTATACCTGCATGACCTAACATACTTCTCGCCATTTCCACAAGTGTTCTATTTACACGTTCTGCTGCACCATTCTGCTGAGGTGTGTACGGCATTGTTAGCTGTCTTTTAATGCCACTCTCACTTAGGAAACTGTTGAAAGCATTATTAACATATTCAGTGCCGTTGTCACTTCTGAGTTCTTTGATCATTTTACCAGTTTGAAGCTCTACTTCAGCTTTGAATTTCTTAAAAATTCCAAGAATTTCATCCTTGGACTTCAGAAAATATACGAAAATGTACCTCGACTTGTCATCAATGAAGGTGACAAAATAAATAGCCCCACCATTTAAAAACGTGTTGATAGGACCGCACACATCCGAGTGGACAAGCTCCAACAAGTGCTTTGAACGATTCTCTGACATTTTGGGAAATGGTTTCACGCACATTTTACCATTTAGACAGCTTGTGCATTTAAAACTCAATACACTTTCAGATATATTAGAAATGTTCATGCCATGTACCTACCATATTTTTCCGAACAATATCACTAAGGCTGCCAAAATTTAAATGTCCAAACCCATTATGCCATATGATAGAATCACTAACATTATTATGTGCGACTAGACAGGCGTGGCGTTGCTCTCATCATATAAAAATAAGATGGTCACCTTTTTTGCCTTTAACACAACACCACCAGTTTTGTTTTTTATCCATGCATAATTATCATCAAATAAAACAGTGTTATGATTTGATACCGCTTTGCTAACTGATATAAAATTGCTTTGTAAATTCGGCATATACAGAACATCTCTAAGAATGACCGTAAAACCGTGAGAACCGTTTGTTTTTAATTCGACATCTCCTCTACCGTATGCAAGCACCGTTTCTCCACCCGCTACTTGTATTTCTTCTCTGTGTTCTTCGAAGGTAGAAAACAGATTCCTGTTACAGCACATATGTGCCGTTGCCCCACTGTCAACGCACCATGCCACACCTGATAAGTTTTCCGTACTTGTAGCCGCTACAATTGATAAGAAAGATACATGCTGGTTTGATTTCTCGTCTTTTCTTCGCTCTTTACACTCTGATGCAAAATGACCATTGCGTCCACATTTAAAGCATCTCACATTGCCTTTCTTCTTAGTTGCTTTCTCCTTTGATATTTGACCTTTGGATTGTACCAAGTATGCTTTGCTATCCGCCAACAAAACACCGCTACCTTTGTCTACCCTACATTCCCCCTCCTCAATAATCTTAGATAAAACGTATCTCGAATTTCGATAGCTATAACGAAATTTTCATACGAACCTGGAAGACTCGAGAGCAAAATGATTACCAAAAGTTCTTCTGGAATGATAACACATACTTCGCTACATGCATCTCCGTCCTCTGCCATTCTGAGCCCCAACAGCTGCTTAAATAGCGATACTTTTCTTGCAGGACCCTCTAGCTGGTACACCTCACGGAACTTATTCGATGCCTTAAATGAGCTCTTACAATGCCGTATATGGTTAATTTGGGATGGCTTAATATAAAGCATAATAGATGCCAATGCTTTCTCATCCTAAGCCTCCCATGCCGCCGCCACCACATTTGCAGCCGTAACAACCGCAGCATCAGCCCCAGTATCTACTTCAGGTTTTACCTGCTTCCCGCAAACAAAGGGCCACAACTCTGAACATATGAGAACGCTTTTCATTTGCACGCTCCACGAATCGTAGTTCCCTTCATCCAATTTTTCGATTTGAAAATTTGTTGACCCACTCATATTAATTATTTTTACTTTAATTTTAATTATGAAAATTTCGCAACTTTTCACGAGTAGGACCTGGGCCCATAACCTATTGAAGTTCCAGAACAAGACTGACTTTATTTAATTCAATTATGTATAACAGAAATAAAGTTAAAAGATAAGAAGAAAAATTACATAAGTACATGATATGATAAAGAGGATGCTAAAAGTAGATAACAACAACCTGTGTTGCCACTTATAATATTCATATATTTTCAACAGGTTATTACTTATCAGTAATTGTCACATTTTTATAGTCAAATAGACTAACACCGGAAAATAGGTCACTGATAAAATATTGCAGTTGTTTATGAAAGCGCCTGGTATCTCTATTTCATATTTGTTGGAAAATGACTACAACATTTTTGTTGTGACTGCTGTCAATTTGACTATCACCATACATGGATGAAATTCGGCTTTTTTGACTGTCATTAATCTAATTGTTATTTTATACGGTGTAAGATTACCCATAATCATGAACCCTAAAAAACGCAGTTATTATTAATTGCATTTATTTATTTTTTTTTACTTTTGGTTTGAAATGGAGTAATTTAATTTTTTTGAATTTATTTCAACTAATTATTTTTTCTTAATAAATTTGCTTGTCATTATAGCCACAACACAGGCACATCTCATTGGCTTGATCCTAGACTGTCAAAATTTCAAAAAAAATCTCTGGAAGATTGTAGTGAAAATGAACTGCCCTACGGTTGGGAAAAGATCGATGATGCTCTTTATGGCACATATTACATAGATCACGTTAACCGTCGTACGCAATATGAGAATCCTGTTCTTGAGGCTAAAAGAAGATCTGCTGAACAGTCAAATCAAGAACATATTAATGTCGGTGATTTGGTACAGCCCGATGAAAACAATTCAATATTGCCATATAAATTCACCAAAAACCCTCAAGAAATGCAAGGAGAGAGGATAACAACAACTCTTTTGAAATCATCTCGTGGTCTTGGCATCACAATTGTGGGAGGTGATGATAATGAAGAGGAATTTTTGCAAATTAAATCGATTGTTCCAAATGGTCCAGCATGGCTGGATGGTCAGTTGCAAACTGGTGATATTCTCGTTTTTGTAAATGACACCTGTGTCCTGGGGTTCACTCACCATGAAATGGTAAATGTATTCCAAAGTATATTACCTGGGGAGACGGTTACCCTAGAAGTGTGCAGGGGTTATCCTCTTCCTTTTGATCCAAACGACCCGAACACTGAAGTTGTAACAACAATTGCTGTCGATGGAATAAGCTCGAACGCAGACAAAAATCAAATGCTCATGAATTTGAATACGGATGGGAACTATAATTTTGTAGATATATCTGACTCCACAGGAATGGATAGAAATAACCAACAGACACACAAACTTGGTCCAGGAATATCAAGTGAATCAAATGACAAAAACGTAAATGATGAATTCATTTTAATGAAAAAACCCGAGGTACTTACATTGGCTATTTCTAAAGGCGGTATGGGTTTTGGGTTTACAATTGCTGATAGCGCCCATGGTCAGAAGGTGAAAAAAATTCTAGATAGAAACTGTTGTAAAAATCTTCAAGAAGGAGATATTTTGCTTGAGATAAACAATTCTCCAGTGAACCATATGACACACTGTGAAGTAGTTCGGGTTTTAAAAGATTGCCCAAAAACTGAATCAACTACGGTAAAAATTCAACGAGGGAACAATATAAGCAGTTCAAATACGGGTGGTCTAACGTCTGTTAGTAGTGGTAAATTAAGAAAATTCAGTTTAAGCAGCAAGCAAGTTTTAGGAAGTGGAATGTTTCGGAGTAAAACACCTAATGCGGAACTTTATAGCACTCAACCGAAAGAGATTTTGCCAATTCGGCCTAAAACACCATTGGTTGATACACGACGTGCTCGCGTGAAGACTCCTTCGCATGAGCTTAATGAAGAAATAGCTGCAGTAACAAATAGACTGGAGAAACATAGTGAAGACAACAAGTCCATCGGTGCAGATGCCAAGTCGACCAATAGTTTGCAAGAAATTGATTCCATAAATAATGATATCCCATTTATGGATCCATATCCAAAGTTAGTAACGAGCTTAAGTGAAAGACTAGCTGAAGCATCATTAGTAAATGAAAATCATAATAACATTTATCCAATGGATACAAATAGAACGCTGCCTAAAATAGATGGATATGAAAATATGCTTACATCTCCAGACTTCGGATATAATTCTCTATACGATGGACTTACAGTTCAAAGAGAGCCTTACGAAGGCAGTGAACCTGCTCAACAAAATGGTGAAGTAGGAAGCGGATTGTACTCACCTCATATGGCAATAATGGCTCCAGTGCCTACCTATCACCAGGATAGTTGCTATTGTTATGATTGTCAGGACTATCAGCGTTACAAATTCCATCATGGATTCTATCATAACCATCAAAACTCTCAAAATGGAAGGATACAAAAAAGAGTGACTGAGTTATTGAACGATCGAAGGAAAACAGGATTTAGTCCACTGGAGATTCATCGTCCATTGTTATCGGAGCAACATCAGCATCAACAACCACAACAAAACTATATGCAAGTAGCTCCACAAATGTGGAACTATATAAGTGGAGTGACTAGCACGACAACTAGAAATGATGTATGTTTTTAAAGTTGTTTCATTATTTCTTTTTATTCTTTTTTTGTTGTTCTTAGGAAGAATGCGAGCTATCTGAAGTAACGTTGGAAAGACAAGCCCAAGGTTTTGGATTCCGCATAGTTGGAGGAACTGAAGAGGGTTCCCAAGTAACTGTAGGGCACGTAATCCCAGGAGGTGCAGCTGATGGAGATCCTAGAATTGCTACTGGTGATGAAATTCTAAGCATCGATGGAGTGAATGTGGTATGATCAAATATAATATAAAAACAAAAATTATCAAAATCTCATCTTCAAAATAATTCAAAATATTCTACTCGAACTTATTATGACAAATTCCATTACAACTTCTACCAATTATGAACATTTAAACCATAAAATGACTTAATATGTTATATCTTTTTTTTATGTAAGATTAGTTCCAGAGTAAGTGAAGTGTAAAGCATATTTTGCAACCTTGTGTTCACACACTATCAATTCATTCACATGCTAGTATATTTAAAAGTCGTAGGAAACTAGAAAATACTACAGTTCTCCAAATGATAAATACGATTATCTAAAAATTATCTAATTATCTAAAAAATACTTCAAATCCAAAAAATTATTTAAACAAAAAATTTACAAGTACAAGTGAATCATTTCGAGTTGTAACATTTATCTTTCTTTTAGAATAATCTGTAAAATCGTCAGAATTCAAGAATTGTAAGATAGAGATAATGTTTTTTATGAAAAAAGAAAGACTTCTTTTCTATCAATCAAAATTTTAATGATTTTGTTCTTCGATACTTTTTGAGTGTGTTTACCGAAAAAATAATCACAACGGTGTATGAAGCTATGTTGTTGTAAATATGATTACATATTAAAAAAATTCTGCGGCAATAAGCAACAAGAAAGTTTATTTTTGATATTTTCACGCGAAATGATTGACCCAAAATTCAGTAACAAGAACACCTTAAAAAATGATATGCATGCATATTTATTCTTAGGAAAAATTAATATTGGCCAGTAATATTCAGCGTTTTTTACGTTATCAAGGTCCTTACAAAATTATCTTTATGCATAACATTCATCTCGTACAAGTGGTTTTATGTTTTCTTTCTTTAAGTAAATAAGTAATTATAGTTTTTATAAATTCAATAAAAAAACAAGTTTTATTTAAAAAAAATTTTAAAAAATGTACAAAAGCTATGTAACGTTGTTTTGCTTTTCTTAAAAAAAAACATTAAACTGTTTTACCATAACCTAGTACCCCCTTCTGTGGCAAACAGAAGGATTGGGGTACTTTCGTACCCAACCCCAATTTGTACAAACCAAAAAACATAATGCGTTTGTAAAATTACAAACGTGTGGCCGTTACCGCAGGGTAAGTTCTTCCACCAATGTTGCACTGACATCAAGAAAATAAACAAATAACTTCTGGGTTCGTTTTCAATTACGACGAATGCAGTGATATATCGTTGTCCAATAAAATGAAACAACGACAAAATCAAGTCATCAATAAGTGAAATGAATGATAAGTACCGGAAACATTTTAAACAAACAAGGGAAAATGTTTTTTTTGTTTTTAATACATACATCTGAATTATGCACATATGTATGTATATCGAATCTTGATGATCTTGAAATATTTTTTGTGATTACCCTTGATGATCTTGACAAAGTAGTAATTCATCAGCCAATTTCAATTTCAAAATCAAGGGGAAGAACTCAAAAAATAGATTGTGAAATAAATAAAATCCATTTCAATAAGCCATTAGAATTGATGTATAATGATTTAAACTCCTCTGCGGATAGTATTCCAGCGTTCAGACCTCGACGTTTATCTACAAAGTAACAAACTTATTCAACAATCAATCGGCAATTTTTATTTTGAGCTCTCATTGCCATAGAAAAACAAGTTGTTAAATGAAAGTTTTTCATTAATTTTAAGCTTAAGTCAAGTATGCGAACTAATTTGAATTTCAAACTAATATTTTTGTTAACAAATGGGTTGCCTGGAGTCGGGTATGCCAGCACAGGAGAGTCACATAAGCATCGCTTCAGTTTCTGAAAACTTTTTGAAAACTTTTCTTAAACTCACCTGATCATTTGAACAGCTTACTCTTCTCAGAAATCTAGTGTAAGCTTTTGGCGATTGCCGGACCAAGGAAGTTCTGTAGTTTTTCACAGAGAAAAGATGATTATATGCTCCAAATATTTAACCTCGTTCGCATACATATCTCTAAATTCAACTTTTGATATTCTACTTATAGCCTCTGAATAATAGCTATACGGTGGTCACAATATTCGTCTTCAATAAACGATGACATCATTCAAATAAACTAGGCAACATTTACAGGTTAAGCCATAAACGTTTAAAAGCAAATGGAACGTTGCACTCGAACGTCTTGCTTATTTTTGTTAAATTTGTTCATTAAACATTTGTTGTTCATCTTTTGTGAATAACATCCAGCTTGATCTCTGGAAGTGCCTTTTTATTTTCAGCTTTTAGACCATTTAGTTTTAATAAATGCGTGGAAATATATTCACTAGAAGACCAATTTGACGCAAAAGAACAGTGAACATTTTGAACATCTTATTGGTCTTAAGAAAGTGCTTCAAATTGCTGTCTAAGTGCATTCCATGCATTGTATGCAGTTTCCTTATCCATTATTTTCTTATTCTACATCTGTAACAGAGCTTGTTGTCATGGATTTAGAATAAGTAATGGTTTTTTTATAACTATTTGGTTTTAGAAGAAGCTTTTAATATTCCATATATTGCATCTAACGATCCTTTATGGTAGTCCAGCAAATCCCTAACTTTTTTTTTGGCCAATCTAACTCTATCGCCAAAAACTTGATGTACCACATCCATACTTGGAAATTTATCGATACTTCACAAACAAAATGTAGAGATGGAACATCCAATTTAAATCAAAACAATGATTTCATAAGTTAGCAATATTATTAATAATGAACTGAATATTAAATAAACGTATTTAACGTATAGAGAAAAACTTAATTGAAATACATATAAGTTTTAAACATGTTAAGTAATTAAATTAACATTAACAATATTCGATTCCCGATTATGATGTTCTGTTCAGTGTCTGGTTTCACAATGAGGTATCAATGTGGTCAATAGTCATCTTTTGGTTTTTTTTCCACACGAAAACTTCTGAAGAAGAAGGCAGGCGTATATCTTCTTTAATGACATTTTTAATAGTTCTTGTTGTCAAAGTCCATTTGAATCTCGACATTTCGTTATTTCAGAACTTGATTACTGATGTCCAAAATCATTCTATGCTCCTTCATATAGTACATATTCCAATGATTCACTTGTCACAAATATCTGTTACTAAAAATTGATGAGAAACTTCAAGCTTTGCCATACAAATCATAAGACAAACAGGGGCATTTTTTAGATGGTAGATGTTGGTGTTATGTAACCATGTTATCTGGAGGTTGTAGCGTTGTTGTTTATAGAATTGAGTATTGAGCATGAGTGTTATTGGAGATATGTCGTCTTTTCCTGGTTTGCAAAGCGGAAATTCTGAAGAATTCAGTATCAATCAAAGTTCGGTTTCCAAGATCTTTATTGAAAAAGCTGACAGAATTTCAATTAAAATAGAAGACTGGATTATATTACCAAATAATGAATTGACTTTTGCGTAATACTTATTCTTATTCTTATTATAAAATAATTTATAAATAAATAATATTTTATTAATATTATATTATATCTTACATTCGGTCATAGTTTCCTTTGGAACTTAAGCAAGTTCAGTCACCTAAATGCCATTTTACAAAAATCCAATATGTGGTTATTGGTGCTTTTGGCGCTTTGCTGCGTCGATTCCATTCATAAAATGTCTTGAATTAATAATTGGAAACTTTGACCCTAGCTTTCCCAGACTAGTGTAAGAAATTTTAACATATTATACCCCTCAAGCTCTCTAATGAACCATGAACCATTAATTAATAGAAAAAAAATAACATACAAATATGTTTAGTAGTTTTTGGAATTATTGCGAACTAACAAGCCCACAGACAGAATAGACGGAGGTTATAAATTTATAATATGTAATGATAATCTTAAATTATTATTTTTATTTAACTAAGTTCTTCGTATTATATTAGGTAAATTCATCTCATCATAAAGTTGTTTCTTTAATGGGTGAAGCTGCCCTACGTGGACAAGTGATAATGATATTGAGACGTAGAATGAGACATTCTTCAGCTCCTACTCAAGGACGACCGATTCGATATCCATACGATGTAATTGTTAGTCGACATGAAAGTGAAGGTTTTGGGTTTGTAATTATATCATCATCGAATCAATACTTCGGATCAGCTATTGGTAAGTCGCTTTATGTTTATAATTGTATTTGATAAACAATTAAACTATTTAACAGATATATTTGATTAATTAAAGCTGTGTATTCTGGTTAATTGATTTAATAATTTATTATTTAATTTTCACATCATTGCTGTCATGGGTTTTAAAATAGATTAAGATTTATACATATATTATTACGTTTATATATCGATTCGGGTAAACCGAAACCAAATTGAGGTCGTTTACATACCGGTTTCAGAAGTTAAAACTTATTAGTTTTTCAGAAGGTATATAGATAATTTTTGTTCCATGTGTGGGCAAGATAAAATCGACAAATAATATTTTTCTAATGGAAACTCTTACTTAAGTTGGGGCTACAGTCTGATGAGTTCCGCCCCAGTAATTCAAATGTACACAAGATAGCAAATAAGGTGCATCAATTTCACCATTATTGAGTTGATGAAAAAATACTAAGTCATTATTAACACGCCTTTGATGGAGAGATTGCATTTGAAGAAGTAGAATACGATGTTCATAGGGAGGCAGATCATAGGGATCTTCCCAAGGAAGACCTTTTAGGGCAAAGCGAATGAAATTATGTTGAATTGATTCAATACGTTTTCTATGAATTTCGTAATAGGGAGTCCATACCTGCGAAGCATATTCAAGATGAGGACGAACATGGCAATTATACAAAGAAAGGGTAACATAGGGATCATTGAACTCCTTTGCCCAGCGTTGTATAAAACCAAGCATAGAACTTGCCTTATTAACAATAAAATTAATGTGATGTGTAAACTCTAAGTTTGAACAAAAATGTACACCTAAATCTTTAAATGTGGAGACACGACAGAGTTTTTGCTGTGATATACAGTAGTCAAATACGTTACTGATTAGTTTTTTAGTGAATGTTATAGTCTGGCATATTAAAGGGTTGAGTAAAAGGCTATTTTTCCCACACCAAAATGTGAAACTATCAATGTCGGCTTGTAAAAGAATACGTTGATGGTTGGACTTTATTATTTTGAAAATCTTCATATCGTCAACAAAAATGAGACGTTAACTTGAGCGTAGACATGACGATACATCGTTAATAGACAGGATGAACAGAAAAGGGCCAAGATGGCTTCCCTGGGGAACACCAGATTGAGCAACAAAAGGTTCAGAATGAAAATTTCTAAATTTTACCTCGTAGGATCTGTTTTCAAGGTATGACTTAATCCAAGCTAAGAAAAATGGTGGAAAACCAAGAGCCTTAAGTTTAAATAAAATTATTCCGTGGCTAAGTTGGTCAAAAGCTTTAGAAAAGTCAGTATATACACAGTCAACTTCATAACCTTGTTCTAAAGCGTTTGAACATATGTTTGAGAATGTGAGGAGATTAGTAACGGTTGATCTTTTTTTAACAAGACCATGTTGCTGTTCGCAAATAATATTTTTACTAAAATATGCTACGCTTTCACAAACAACTTGTTCAAATGCTTTAGGAATGCAAGAAAGCTTTGCAATGGGCCTGTAGTTGCATATATCCGACTTGTTACCTTTCTTGAAATTGGTGTTAGAAATGACTTCTTCCATATACTTGGAAATTTGCCTGTTTTTAGAAAAAGTTTGAATAAAAACGTAAGGGGTTCAAATAAAGCATTACTACACCTTTTTAGTACTATCGGGGGAATACCATCAGGACCGGCTGAGCAGTCATCATTCAACGCAGATAAAAGATCAAGGACCGTACTCTGTAGCACAGGTATGTGACAACAGCTAGTTTTCGAAAAAGTGTGAAGATTATGAAAATATACTTCATCAACTTCTTGAGGGCTATTAACAAATGACTCACGGAAATTCGATGCGAAAGCGTTACAGATATTAAAAGTTTTATCTAACGAAAGGTTCTTGTAAGTGAAGTTAACTGGAAAGCCATCTGATTTTTTCTTTGAGTTTACAAAATTCCAAAATTTTTTAGGATTCTCTTTCAAAGAGGGGCCCATATCAGTAACATAACAAGCATAAACAAAATTAGAAAGAGATTTAAATTGGTTAAAGAGTTCAACATAAAAAGAGAAGTTGACTGGAGACAGAGTTTTGAGATACGTTTTCCATGCCTTATTTCTTTTGTTACGCAGTAAACGCAATTCTTTTGTGTACCAAGGATGGCTAAAGTTTGTATTTCTTGATCTCTTTATCGGTACATTTTTTTCAAAACAATAATTAAGGATCCTATAAAAATTTGAAACTGCTTCGTCAATGTTAGAAAATGCTAGTGTATCAGCAATTCCAGAAATTGTTAAATCTTCAGACAACTGCTGGAAATTGGCTCTTCTGAAATCAAAATTATATAAGCAATTAAAAGAATTACTGTGATTAGTAAGGTGATTACTTAAGTCAAAAACAATGTCCAAAGGGGGGTGATATTTGTCAATATTAGTAATTCCTGATCTAGATTCTAGAACAAGAGTACTAATAGCGTCAGAAAAAAGACTAAATCGAGAATTCGATTCTTTGAGTTTTTAATACAGCTTGTTTGCTGTAAGTCAGTAAGAAGGACTTTATCGAGAAGAGATAGTTCCATTTGTGAAGAAGAAGCTTTAAGGCAGGATTCGTCTTCGGGTGGAATCCAGTCAATGTGTGGTAAATTAAAATCACCTAAAAGTTAGATATTGGTGTCAGAGCTGGACAAATTTATAAGATAGTCTAATGCCTAGGAGAGATCGTTCCAAACTTTTTGGAGGAATGGAAACGTTTAAAATGAAAAAAGTCTTAGTCTGTACCATTATCTTTGCACATACCAGTTCAATTGATAATACAAATGGAAAAGATACAGAAGAAGAGAAATATGTATTTTTTACCGCTATGAGAACACCTCCACCTAAATCCTTTGCATTACCAACATGACGATCGTTTCTGTAAACTTCGAACTCTTGACTAAAAAGTTCTGTGTCGGAAAAGCTTGAATTAAGCCACGTTTCTGTCAAAACGAATACGTCGTGTGGAAATGATTGGGAGTTAAGAAAAGTGTCAGTAGTCTTGCTACGGAGTCCCCTTAAGGTGGTGCTATAGTCCGAGCGGACCTGGGCATCCACCAACATACGTCTCCAGCCAGGTCGGTCCCTAGCTTGCTGTCCTCAGTGTCGCACGCCAAGTTGGTTGAGGTCTTCACCCACCCGCGTGCCCCATGTGCATGGCGCGTTGATGTTTATTAGCTTTACATGACCTAGCCATCTAAGCCGTTGGACTTAAATTCTGTTAACTAGGTCAGTGTCGCTGTACAGCCCGTACAGTTCGTCGTTATACCAAAAATCACCCGAAGAATTTTTCTCTCGTAGCATCCTAAGACGCTCTCATTTTTTTTTGACAGGGTTCATGCCTCAACGCCATAAATGAGAACCGGGACGATGAGTGTCTTAAAGATGGTGATTTTAGATGCTCGAGAGAGGACTTTACTTCTCAATTGCCTTCAAAGTCCATAGAAGCAGCGATTTGCAAGAGTTATTCTTTGTCCTTAACTACCTCGAAGTTATAGCTGTCCATGGTGACGTTTTGTCCAAGACGATGTTGTTCAATGTCCTTTTTTGATGACAGCATTGACCACTAAACCCATCTTATTCTCTTCCATCGCAATGCTCAAAAACGCTCCACTGACATTACTCTTTGATCTTCCAATTATGCCAATATTATCTGCGTATTCGAGTAATTGCATGGACCCTTGGAAGATTGGTCCTTTTTTATTTTTACTTAAAAACTACTTAAAATAAGGTCCCTAATATAAAACTTAAAACTAACTTAAACTACCTATTCTACCTATAAACTACTTAAAACTAGAACAACCACAGCAGCAAATCTAACGTTTTTTGTTTTTCTATTTTATTGTCTTTTTTATGTTTTTTTTTTTTTAATTTTTTTATATATTTTTTTCATATTCCATGTTTTTTTTTGTTTTTTTTTTTGTATTTTTTTGTGTGTCACCATCCCTATTCTACTTAAAACTAGACCCTAAAACTATAAAACAAGTATGTACACCGGCCAAGGCTTAAAACCCCATCCCGACTACCCAATATCAAGTGCCGATTGAAGCCACCAAAACTGGTTCTCCTGCTTCACCCTATCAGTTCGGTCCCGTTCGGACACAGCCCTACTGAACCGAAGGAGCTCTGCTCCGCCTTGTGCCATGACGTCTCGATTGTACAGGAGTCGCCTATCCACGGTTCTTCGTCTGACGTGGTAGATTAACGGAACTGCCAATCTATCCTGTATCAGACCGCATCTATCTAAAAAGAGGAATGCCTCTGGGGGAATGAAGCCGCTCAAGCGTGTACTCTCAAAATACTCGTCGTTCGGATAGAACGCCCCGAAAATTAAATTGTTGGTCGAAGACATAGCTCTTGCAATGTGACCTCGAACGAGTTTTATCACGAAATTGTCAATTCTGTTGATTCGAGCCCCGTTGTATAGGACCTCGTTGGAATAGTAATGCACATAAGAAGATTCGGCTGTTCGATATAAGCCGGTACAGCGTCGTAAACACTGCCGCTCGAACACCCGGAACTTCTCCATCTGGGAAGGGGCAACGTTGAACCACACAGGACAACCATACACGATCATTGGCCGTATGAGGGCCATGTAGCAAATTACCTTCACTCTGGGGTCAAGCTGACTGCTAAAAAACAGCCGTTTCGTCAGAGCGAAGACTCCTCTGGCCCTGGTCAGAGCAGCATTTATATGTCTGTCGAATTATAAATACTGATCTAACCAGATACTGAGGTACTTCACTACACTTTTGTTCGCCAATAGCTGCCCGTGAAGATCAGCGATGACCATCTTGCGCCAATTCTTGCACGTATCCAACGAAGTCCGGAACAGAATTGTCTCCGGCTTCTGGACATTTATTTTCAGTTTTCATTCGTCGCAATATCGCTGAATCTTGTCGAAATCTTGTGAAAGAGAATTCTAATAACCTCAACCTTTCGGGCCGTTCTGTACGCAATTAGATCGTCGGTGTACGCAATTGCCTTTGCAAGACTACCTTATCAGATCGCTGGTGTAAATGCTGAAGAGAATCGGTGAATTCACCGCTCCCTGTTGAAGACCATTTTTAATTGTAAATGTTGTGGTAGAAGTTACATTCCCACTTTTGACAACAAACTTTCTACCGTTAAGCATATCATAAAGTATATACAACAATGGCTTGCTTATGCTTAGACCCTCTAACCATACGGTGTCAAAGGCCTTTTCCGAATCAACCAGAACAGCACCTGTGCATTGTTGTTTTGATTTATTCCATTGGATATCAGAAACGAGTTAAGACGCAGCATGAATTGTGTCATGACCCGCCTTGAACCCGAACTGTTTATCCGGCATTATTTTGTTGTCCGCAGCCCACTTAGTCAGAGCCTTATTAATGATGTTTTCGAAAACTTTGCTGATGCTCGGAAGAAGACTTATCGACCGAAGATTTGACGGGTTGGAGTTGTCCTTTTCCTTTTTCGGGAAAGGATGAACCACAGCGGTCTTCCAATGCACTGGATAATATGCATTATTTAGTGCATTGTTGAAGAGAGTGGTGTAAATGTCAATTGCTTCCGTCGGTAAATGTCTTAGTACAACGTTGGATATACTATCGACACCTGCTGACTTTTTGTTTTTTATTGAGTTGAAGATGAGCTGAAGCTCAACCTTCGTCACTAACAAGGGACGTGGTCCCGTTTGCTCGGCGATTATGGCATTTGCCAAGGAATCGTCATTGAACCGCATGAAACCGCGGTTCTCAGATCGCCAATGTGTGATATCATTACGGAGGTAAAAGTGATTAAGTAGGGCTTTGTTTTCCAGGTCGTGGTTGGGGCGAATGCTAACATTCACCTTGTACACTTGCTGGAAAGCAGATCCCACCGCCTCCACTTTTTCCTTCGGATCTTCAATTATGTAAAAGTCATCGTCAAAGATGGCTTCTTCTGGATCTATTTGCGCTGTCCTGAGTACGTCTCTGTTCTCTTCGGTTATTTGGAGATTCAGACTGGGAAGGTCATTGTCGTTCTTTTTCCTGAATCTGACCGAATCTTGTGGTCCCAGTACTTGTTAATTGATAACCTGTAGTTTTCCTTAATCAACAGATTGACATTTTTTATTGACGACTTCAGTGTCCTAACCTCCAAGTCGTGTGGGTCTGTAAGTCGTCTGTACAAGTTTTTGAGTCTTGTCAGTAAGCCACTCTTGCGCCTTCGCAGTGCGTCAATAGTCGCGATTCTGTATGCGTCCATTTGGTCCCGTTCTTTGTACTTTAGTATTGTCCGTTCCATCGTTCGTTTTATTGTTTCATCCATCTGTTGTAAGTGTTGGTCAATTTCTGTATTTGTCAGGTTTCTGTTGTTTGGTGGGGCTATGTCACTCGAACGAAGTTCTCTCGCTAAGGCGTTGGTGAAACGAGGCCAACGCATCTTACTGTAATTGTAAGAGTGCGTTGCAACGTATTCTTCCAATTCCACGCGTTCGTTCGGAATCTGCATTACAGTAGGCAGTCCGCAGTGATCACTGTCGTACTCGACTGTCTGTAATCAGTTTCGAGGGTGATTACCCACTTTGTCTGTAACTGTCAGTTTGGTGTCGTACAGCAAAAGATCCAGAAAGGAGCCACTTCTTGGATACGATGGCTTTTCAGTAGCCAGCAGGTCGACGCCATATTTAACGCTGTAAAGATTCATCAAATTAAAAAGATGGTTACCTCTGGGATTATTATGTTGATTTCCCCAATCTTCATGTTTTGCTATCAAATCACCGGCCAAGATGAAATAGTTTTCTTCCAAGCTCAGTTTAAGTTCCCTAAAAACAATCTCGAGTTCTGAAGCAAAGTAAGTGACCTGCGGAGCTCCAGCCGCATAAGCCGCAATCATATACATCCGCTTCCCTTGAGAGAGGGAGAGGAGCGACACCGACCCCACTCAAGGGGGCGGTGTCGCTCTCTTCTTACGATATTGTAATTTTTATGAGTCAATTTGTGTTTGTGGTTTAGCTTAGTTTCGCTAGCCATAAACACATCGGGACTGTAGTCTTTCAACAATTGGAACAATTGGCTCATCGTTCAATCCTTATCAGTGAATTTACATTCAAAGCTAGGACTTTAAGGCGCGTCTCCGGCAGCGCGCCCATTATGGTCTAAATTGCGCCAGGCCAGGCAACAAAGAGTAGAGATGATCTACACTTTTGCCTTGCTCCTTTATCTGACTTTGTAGCCCTGATAGTTGACCTTGAATGCTCAACAACAAGGCTACAATGTCAGGCTGCACCTCTGGTGCCTTAGGTACAGGGGCCTTTGGGGCAACCGTTGGTGGAGCCTGTCTCGTGTTCCCATTCCCTGACACCATTTGGGATCCACGAATTGTTGTGTTGGAGCCTGTCGAACTGTTCGACTTTTTTCGGCTTTTTGACTGGCCTGTTTTTGCTTCATTTGTTGGATTCGATTCTCTTCACACTCTCAAAACTGCTTTGGGGCGATAATGTTACGAGGAACATTGGCAGCCTATAACCCCCTTGTCTGGACTTCACCGTAGTGAAAGGCTTAAATCGAGATCGTCACTGGCTTTTTGGCGGAGCTCAGCTAAGAGCTCCTCCGGTTCCGTGCAGGAACTTATGCCCTTCAGAAGGACCGTCTTAAATTTCTCACATTTAGGTGTGTAGCTGAAGAACTCAGCTGTGGCCTCTTTTAGCAACCCTTTTACTAACTTGTATTCGGCCAGTGAGAAGCACTGGACCTAATAATTCTTTTCTTTTTCGCTTAAGAGTTTAATTAAAAATTTGGCCTTTGTGGCCGACTTACATACCTGTCTTATGTCGTCCAGGTCAACTCTATGGGTTCTTATTGGTGGTATTTTTTCTTTCTTGGCCTGTGGTTGTTTCTGGTGTTGCTGCTGCTGTTTCTGCTGCTGTTGTTGAGGTTGCTGCTGTTGATGTTGCTGCTTCTGCTTCTGCTGCTCCTGCTGCCTTGGTTGTAGCTGTTGCTTGGCCTTAGCCGAAGTCGATGGGCCCTCCGACATTGGGCCTGTCACTGCTGATGGCCTCTTTTTATTTTGCTCCTCTCCTGTGTTTTTGGGAGCGGGCTTGGGTTGTGGCTGGTTTTGCTGCTGTGGTTGTTGTTGCTGTTGTTTTTGCTGCTATTGTACTTGCTGCTGTAGTTTTTGGGCTGCCTCTTGTTTTCGGCACGCCTCTTGTTTCAGCTTTAGCTGACTGAGGAGGGGCGCAATTTCCTCCTTGAGCTTACTGAGGCTTTGCTCGAACTGGCTGATTGCTGCCTGTTTGTCTTGCAGGGCCTGCACCCGTTCTCTTTCATTTTGGAGGTCCGCCGCTACCTCCAAAGCCTTGTTTTTCTGCGGGACTGGCTCTGGCTCCGATAGGATTAAAACCTTATTCGGAGACCTAAAGAGCCCCTCTCCACCTTCTGACATATATTCAGTTTTCTCAGACTCGGTGTAGTCTGAAAATTCACTCTCCGTGGTGATACCTTCCCTCTTCTCCATTTTTTTTGTTGGCCTGCCGTTTAGCCGAATTGGTTCTCTTGACCTTATTTGGGCTTTGTTTAGTCAGCTTTCTTTTGTAGGTCTTTGACGTTGAATGGCCAGATGCCTGACCTGATGTTGTTGCAGTTGTTTGCAGTACCGCTGCTGGCACCGCAACATCACCCGATGTGTTGGCAAAGGTATCTTTCGATACCCCTGCTCTTTTCTCCTTCATCATTTGCCTTTTTTCCCAGTTTATAAAATTGGCAATTTCCCGATTATGAAAAAAAGCTTCCAAATTTTTTGCTAACTCGCTCTGGGACTCGAACCCACGACCCCTGGACTTGTCTGCGGACGCCACTTTTTTTCAAATTCATTTTTATTAATTCAATCTTAAACCTATCTTAAAGCTAGACAAAAATTCATAAAACTAGCTTATTATCCAAAACTTACAACTAACCTAATGGTCCCATACGGACACTCTAAGTTAAACTATAACACTAACTACTAATGCCTTTCGGCCCTAAGATCTATTTTACTTCAATTTATATTTTATTTATTTCTGTATTTATTAGAAAATTTTGAAAAAAAAACTAATATCAAGATCCTTTTTTACTTAAAAACTACTTAAAATAAGGTTCTTAATATAAAACTTAAAACTAACTTAAACTTCCTATAAGCTACTTAAAACTAGAACAACCACAGCAGCAAATCTGACTATCTAACATTTTTGTTTTTCATATTTTGTTGTCTTTTTTTTTGTTGTTTTTTTTTTTATTCCATGTTTTTTTTTAATGTTTTTTTTTTTTAATTTTTTTTTTTTGTATTTATTGTATTTTTTTTTTTTTATTCTTTTTGTGCCACCATGCCTATTCTACTTAAAACTAAACCCTGAAACTATAAAACAAGTATGTAAGCCGGCCAAGGCTTAAAACCCCATCACGAGTACCCAATATCAAGTGCCGATTGAAGCCACCAAAACTGGTTCTCCTGCTTCACCCTATTAGTTCGGTCCCGTTTGGACACAGCCCTACTGAACCGAAGGAGCTCTGCTCCGCCTTGTGCCATGACGTCCCGATTGTACAGGAGTCGCCTGTACACGGTTCTTCGTCTGACGTGGTAGATTAACGGAACTGCCAATCTATCCTGTATCAGACCGCATTTGTCTAAAAAGAGGAATGCCTCTGGTGGAATGAAGCCGCTCAAGCGTGCACTTTCAAAATACTCGTCGTTCGGATAGAACGCCCCCAAAATTAAATTGTTGGTCGAAGACATAGCTCTTGCAATGTGACCTCGAACGAGTTTTATCACGAAATTGTCAATTCTGTTGATTCGAGCCCCGTTGTATAGGACCTCGTTGGAATAGTAATGCACATAAGAAGATTCGGCTGTTCGATATAAGCCGGTTCCACTAGGCTACCGATCTGTTATATAATACAGTGGCAACTAGCCAACTTTAGTTTTAATAAAACTATTGAACTTATTTAACTTTGAAATAAATATAATCACTAGCACTTCTTCACTGTTTGGAAGTCAAAGAACGACTGAGAGCTCTTTCCTATGGATGCTGTCATATGCGGTTTTAAAATCGATAAATAGATGTTGGATATCGACTTGAAGTTCCTAGGTTTTTTCCAAGATCTGCCGTAGTGTGAATATTTGGTCGACAGTGGACTTTACTGGTCTGAAGCCACACTGATAAGGACCTATCAGGTTGTTGACAAACGTCTTCAGACGTTCACATATTACGGCAGAGAGGATCGTATATGCAATGTTAAGGAGACTGATGCCTCTGTAGTTGGCGAAATTTGGGGGGTCTCCTTTCTTATGTATCGGGCACACTATGCTGAGATTCCACTCATCGGGCATGCTTTCGGCCGACCATATTTTGCAGATGAGTTGGTGCATGCTCCCAAACAAGTCATCGCCTGCTGCTTTAAATAGTTCGGCGACGATACCATCAGCTCTAGCAGCTTTGTTTGACTTCAGTTTAGATAAAGCTTCGTCGAGGTCGGGTAGGCAGGATTGTTGATCTGCGTCGCCTAGGTTGAGTGGTTCTATCTCCCTTACAGCGGAATTCGGTTCGTCATCGCCGTTATATGATTTGGAGAAGTGGTCTTCATATTCTCAACATAGACTGCGGTTCTACTACGATGTTCCCTTGATCGTCTTTACAGGCTTCGGTTCGTGGCTGGTACCCTTGGGAGGTTTTTTTTACATTTTGGTAAAATTTACGAACCTCATTCCTGTTGTGACATCCATCAATCTCCTCGATCGCGTGCTTCTCATGCTCTCTTTATTTTTCATCTAAGAAACCGGTGTGTTTCTCTCTCCTCTTCTGCTCGTAGAGCTCGCGAGCAGCTCTGGTCCTTCTGTGCAGCGCCATTTTGTATTCCTCCTGTTTCGCTGCGTGCGCTTGCCGGCATTCGTCATGAAACCAGGGGTTTCGCTGTTGTGGCCGTGTGAAACCTAGCACTTCAGAGTTGGCATCTCTGATGGCTGCAAGGCAATGTTGCCACTGGTTTTCAATGCTTAATGCAGGCACCATAGAATTCATTAAGATGTTACTAGATACTCGATCGGAAAAGGACATTTCTCTTTCGATTGTAGCCGTCTAACGTCGAAACTTCTCACAGTACTTCCTTGTTTTGGCTTGGACCGGGATATCCGTAGCCGTACCTTGGCTACAACGAGGTAGTGGTCCGAGTCAATGTTGGCCCCTCGGAAAGTTCGGACATCCTGTATACTGGAGAAGTGTAGTGCGTCGATCGCAATGTGGTCAATCTGGTTGACAGTTGATTGATCAGATTTCCATGTCCCCTTGTGGATATTGAGATGCGTGAACTGCGTACTAGCTACCAGAACGTCTCGCCCCGCAGCGAAATCGAGCAGCCTGAACCCGTTGTCGGAGGTAGTGTCGTGCAGGCTGTATCTCCCGATTATGCCACCAAAGATGTCTTCTCTTCCTAGCCAGGGCACTGCTCATATGTCTTGTCCAAGAGCTCGAAGAATATGTCTTTGGTGTCTTCATCTTTCTCCTCTGTTGGGGCATGCGCGCATATTAGGCTTATGTTGGCGAATTTAGCCTTGATGCGGATTGTCGTGATGCGCTCGCTCACACTGTTGAAATTCAAGACTTTTTGCCTGAGCCTAGTTCCAACAACAAATCCACACACAAATAGACGCTGTCTTTGTTCTCGGTAGCAGTCGCCGTAGTAGATATCGCAGTCTTTTAGTTTGCGTTTGCCCGGTCCATCCCATCGCACTTCTTGGATGGCTGTAATATCTGCCTTGCAGCAGTTTAGGGCTTCCGCTAATTGTTCGGCTGCACGTGGTCTGTTAAGGGACCTAACATTCCACGTACAGATCCGAAGTTCGTCGTCCTTATTTCGTTTGCTTAGCTTGTTGGTGCTTCGCAACTAAGGTTTTTTTTTACGTGGTCAGGAAGTTACCCCGATGGCCAACCCCCAACTTGGAGGGCCAGTTCCTTAGTATAACTCCAACGGTTAGCCGGATAAACCGCTCCTTATAGGCCTGGGCTCCGAATAAGTCGTAGAAGCTCTATAAGGTGTTCACTAATTAGTTCAACCTTACTGGAACTGTAGACGCCACCGTTGATTCCATCTCAAGAATTCGTCCGCTGCTGTGTAGATAAGGAGAGGTGAGGAGAGTGGAAACACCCCTTCCCCCACTCTCGTTTGCAGCCCCCAACAACTTTCTACTAAGGTTAGAACCCAATCTCCAGTTAAGGTACTAGGCAACCGATTGTTCAACACGGGATCGATTGCATATTATTTGCCTTTATGTGATCTCGAATCAGTCGTCATAAAATCGGCGACATCAATTCCCAAATCAGGTACACTCTATAAGAAATCCGCATGGTATGATCGTGAATGCGAAAAACTTAGAAAAAAGTGTTTAGCCTTGCTTAACTTGTTAAGAAAAAATGAATCTCAGTCGATTAGAATAGATTATTTGGAATCAAATAAGCACTATAAACGGACTGTAAAAATAAAAAAGCGAGCTAATGAAGAAAAATTGGCATGTGAACTAAGTCAAAGGAAGGATGCAAAAGAATTGTGGTCTTTAACTAGAAAACTGTCTGGTAACTACCAATCAAAAGAACAAGTTTCGATTCCCTTGGAAAGCTTACGACTCCATTTTGAATCTCTATTATACCAAACGGATCAAACTACGTGGAGTTTTGCACAACCCAACATTGTGGACGATCTTTTAGATAAAGAAATTAGATTTGAAGGAGTCGAATTGGTACTTTATTCCTTAAGAGATGGCAAAGCATCAGGACCTGACGGCATACCGGCCGAATTCTACAAATATAGCTCCCAAACTTTCAAAGAGAACTTCGCAAAAGCACTCGACATCATATTTAACTTTGGAACACTACCTGATCAGTTTTATGAGTCCTTGATATTAGCAATATACAAAAAAGGTGACAGCTCAAATCCAGCCAATTATGGGGGGATCAGTTCAACTCGGCGCTAAAAGCTTATACAACATTATTATACAAAAGACTCGAAGAGTGGGTTTCCGTGAAAGACAAACTCAGCGAGTTTCAAGCTGGCTTCCGCTCTGGTTACTCTTCTATCGATAACATTTTCATCTTAACTTCAATAGCGAAAATAAAAAAAGACCATAATATAAAGCTCTATACTTTCTTTGTCGATTTTAGAGCTGCATTTGGCATGATAAATCGAAATGCAATGTTCTACAAGCTGTACAATTTAGGAATATCTACAAAATTCGCACGACCATTAATAAAACTTTTTTTTGCGAGTACCCGTAGCATGATGGTTAGTGCGTTGGACTGTCATGCATGGGGTCTTGGGTTCAATCCCTGCCTGTGCCACCTTAATTTAAAAAAATTTTCGTGGGTACTGCCTCTTGCGAGGAATTGACAAATCCTTCAAGAGTAATTCTTGTCATGAAAAAGTGCTTTCTCAAACTAGCCGTTCGGATTCGGCCTAAAATTGTAGGTCCCTTCCATTCCTGACAACAGTACTCGCACACAGGAATGGTTGAGAGTTGTAAGTCACTAGGTCCTGGTTCACAACGGACTGTTGCGCCACCCCATTTGATTTGATTTTGATTAATAAAACTTTATCAGCAAACAACAGCAAATATAAGCAATAGTGGAGACAGATCAGAAAGACTGATTGCAAACCGAGGTGTCAAACAAGGCTGCAACCTCAGCCCCTTACTGTTCGCACTCTTTCTCGATGACCTTACATGTGGGGTTGGTATTGACAACACAAAGGTAAAGGTTATCATGTACGCGGATGACATAGTCATTCTTGCCGAATCACCATCTTCATTGCAACCGATGATAAACAAGCTCTATCAGTATTTCTTAATATGGGGCCTGGAGGTAAATGTGGAAAAATCAAAGGTTATGATTTTCCAAAAAGGGTCTGGAAGAATTGCAAGCGGTGAAAATGGAAAAAATGGCGAACGTAAGCTAGAAGTAGTAAAAAAATATACCTATCTCGGAATGAAATTATGGTTCAATTTAAAAATGGAAAACCACCTAAAAAATAAAGTAGATAAGGCGAAATCAGCAATATGCCAGAATTGGAAAAAAAATTTCAGCAACAATTTAATAACTATCAGCTCCAAATATAGTGTATTTAATGCTGCAGCCAAATTTTCAGCAAAAATTTAATAACTACCAGCTCCAAATATAGTGTATTTAATGCTACAGCCAAATTTATTATGTTTTATGGTGCACAAGTTTGGGGGATAGAACGACAGGAGGAAACTGAAAGCCTGCTTCGGTTCTTTCTAAAGAAAATCTTTTACCTTCCATTAAACACGCCAAAATATATGTATCACCTGGAGTCGGGGTGGCCAACAATGTTTATTTCTGCTCTTAAAATACATGCAGATTATTTATTAAGGGTGATAAATATGGACGAATCAAGACTTCCGAAGATGATTCTTAAGTATGCACTGAAAAAGAAAACTCTCTTCGTCAAAAATTGGGTGAAACTTGCCGGAAACTGTGGAATAACGATTAACTTGTCAGAAGCTATGAGTTAGCTTTTTATGAAATAATCCAACTGACTGATGAAAATGAAAGATATGCCTTTATCGAAAAAGCTCACAGTTCAACAGAGCGAAAGTATTATTCATTATTCAATTACCTTCTTAATGAAAATAACTACTTTAAAAGCTGTTTCTCGTGCTACAACATAGGGACCATCTTCAAAATTAGAGGCGAACTCATCAAATTAAACTTTACTCCACATCAAACGGCGGTGAACTGTAGTTTATGTAATCTGCAAGAGAGGGAAGACATCCTTCATTTTATTGGAGTTTGTCCCGCGCTTAAAGAAATAAGGCGTCACTACTTTGGTAAAAAGTAGTTTACATCGATTAAGTAAAGATTTATCTAAGTGGTTTCGACTGGCAGCTTCTATTCAACTATTATAGTAAGGCCTATGCTTATAGAACAAGGATAATCACCGAAAGTTTTCAATTAGCTATGCAATAATGCATGTTTAAGCTTTACTTAAAATTTTAATTTTTGTTTTAACTAAACTAAAAGTCATTCCGTTTTAACTAAACTCAAAGTCCACGGAAATTGTTTTAAAAATTGTAATATTACAAATATTTGGCAAAATTTATCAGTTAAAAATAAAATTAATGTTTAAAAATTATAAACGAATTATTATCACATAATATTGTATACTACAGACACACGACAAACTTTGTCATGTCTTAATCTATTCATGTTCACTACTCAATACAATGTATAAAAATTTGTTTTTCATAAATAAAATTTACTTATCTCTATCTATCTCTATCTGTTCAACTCGGGGAGGTGAGAGTAGGAGTTGATAGACAGAGGTAGTCTTTGAGAAAAACCTGTGGACGCTTGTATCCTCTTGAATGCACATGTCTACCATTTGAACATCGGTATCTCCTCTACTTTTATAAAGAAGTGTTCTTTCAATTATTCTATTCTTCTGGAGTAGTTGGAAGCAGCATTTGTTCAGCCAAAAAAGGCCAATCTTCTTTCCCCTCAAATTATCGACATCAAATCATTACAAATCAAATCTTATCATTTCACAGACATTTGATAAAGTCTGCTCTTATCTAAAATGCGTGAATTGGTATCAAAAACCCTTCTTCTATAGATTGGAAATTTTATTTTGAACTGTCAAATACAAATTGTTTTTGAGGAATTTGAGTCTGAAACTCACAATATAAATGCTGGTGTGCCCCAGCGCTCAGTTTTTCCTCCAAACTTCTTTCATGGTTTGAAAGACGAAAGCACTTTTAGGTTTTCATATTCGTTTTCAGAATCACGTCCCTTCTTCTCAAATATATTATAGAACTGGACAACGTGGAATAAGAAACCTTGAGGAATTTAATGCTTCGAAAATCCAATGATTTGTTGTATCGTTAAACCGAGATAAACCTCCTTCCCAGTATCTTTGAGTGGCTTTTGTATCAATAAAACTGAACATCTCAATGTTCTTGGTATGTGCTTTACCAACCACCTCTTGTGGAAATCTCACATACCCGATGCCGCCAGACGATGCAAAAATGTTTCTCACTTTCTTATCTGAACTTAAGTATAATTCGTGGAATAAGAAACCTTGAGGAATTTAATGCTTCGAAAATCCAATGATTTGTTGTATCGTTAAACCGAGATAAACCCCCTTCCCAGTATCTTTGAGTGGCTTTTGTATCAATAAAACTGAACATCTCAATGTTCTTGGTATGTGCTTTACCAACCACCTCTTGTGGAAATCTCACATACCCGATGCCGCCAGACGATGCAAAAATGTTTCTCACTTTCTTATCTGAACTTAAGTATAATTCTCATATCTGGACTTGTGCTCCGGTAACTTCCTTTAGGCTCTTGAATAGTATTTGAAGAAGAGCTTTTAAAATTACAGGTAACACATAAGTATTATCCCTGTAAGTATTGTAAGTGTCGAAAACACTATTTTGACTAAGTGTTTGGTTGCTTTTTTAGGTGTGATCTTTTATTAAGAAACGAATATGATCTGCTCAACATTTATTTGAATGCAGATTACTTAGATAGGTATGTCAGGATGTTGCTAACTTGACAGAGTAAACCTTACTAATCTGTGTTTGGCACTGTATTCTGTTGAGTTTTATCTACACAATTACATTAATAGACAAAAATTAATGTATGTATATAATTTCTTGACACTTTAATTGCTTTTGCAATTCAGTCGAAAACCAATTTATACCAATTTAAAAATTTGTATTTCTTATATAAACAAATACAAATTTAATGAATAAAATGTATTTGAAGTCAATACCTTCTATTGTTCCCGAATCGAACAACATTTTTTACCAAATTCGCGTACTATTGTTTGTAGATTTTAGATATATAGATATATAGTTGATTTTTATTGATTTAGTGCCTGTTTGCACGAGCGCAAAAAAGAATTAATTCACTAAAGAGAACGGATGATTTTTAAAAAGAAGGAAAGGGATGGAAAAAAATGCCAAGTTTTGTCTTTTTCCTCATTTTCAGATATGAGTTTTGCTTTTAAAATCATGTTTCGTTCTCCTTTTGTCAGACATTTTCATTTCTATTTGCGGGGGAGTAGAATGTATACAACAAATTTCCTTTTGCAATTAATTTTTTTTTCTGTGTGTATCCGCAAAAGTAATTCTTTATTGCGCCAGGCACTTAAAGATTAATTTTACAATAATTATTACATAAATATTTATATCACAAAAACCATAATAGCAAAGCATTTGCCGTCGGCCAGATTGACATCTTAAATAAATTATATTACTGTTATTAACAACAGAGAAAAAAAACAAGTGAGTAGCAAATTTGAAACGTCAGAAGTCTTCATGCAAAATTCTGGATTTATGTTCATATATCGTAACTCAACCTTGCAATAGTTCTACGGCTTGGAGACATCCATCTCATTTGGCGTACTAAGAACTTGTTCCTCTGATAAAAAGTCACTTCCAAGAATATTTTTTGTAGTTTCTCTTAAAATTCCGACGAAATGTATGATGTTCTCTCTTTCTGCTAAATTGCAAATAATACACTCGTTATAAATCGGGTCTCTACGATATGAAGTTCAGGTTGAGTAGTTCGCTTCTTCACTTGACCAACGTAGCAATGACGTTTACATTATTTGAATCATGTAAGTAGTTCCTTCCTGTGAGATTATGATTAAGTCTGTAAGTTGTTCTGAACAAGTACCCAACTGCTGCATATTCTGTATACACTTTTCTTCTTCTTCTAGTTAATAAGAGCTTAACTGTGCGATAAATCTTCCGCATTTAAATTAAAATTTAAATTGCACCCCTCTGCGAGACTCTACCACTCACTGCATCAGGGATTTTTGTCTTCTATAGCTTTTATTTCTATTTTTCTAACCAGTCGGTATTCGAGCATACTGAAAACGTGCAGAAGATAATCCGCCTCCATCTTCAGGATTTTTATGAATAGAGATAATAGCCCGGTTTCCAGCATAATCACGTAGTTTGACGTATTTTTGGCAGACGAAATATTCTCTTCACATAATGTATTCAGAGTTTATTCACTGGGTGAAACTTTTTGCAACAAAATCAACACCACCTAGAAGGTAATCTAAAAAGTCATCTATGAAGAGCGAAAACAAGATGGGACTCAATGTGCACCCCTGTATTACTCCCGAGGTGTTTGTGAACCAATCAGAAAGCTCAGCTCCGTTCCTCACTGCAGGCTCTGTTCCTCTATACAGCTCTTCAAGAACGCGTCCAAACTTCAGAGACAAGGCAAGACCAAATAGCTGTAGAATAAAGCACCTTGGTCGAATACTGCTTTAAAATCAATAAAAAATGCATACAATTTTCTTCCCTGCTTAATAAAGCTTTCAGCTAGTCTTCTGACAATAAAAATGTTATCTATTTTAGAGTATAGCTGTGTCTAGAAGATTATAGCATTTCGAAGTTCATTTAAGGAAATATGCTCCTCAAATACTCCAATAAAAAGTATTAGCAGACGTTCTTTTTCCATTACCGTTCCGTATTAATAGAACTCAACAGGAGTAGCATTTGCACCAGCCGCTTTTCTATCTGTAAGAGATCCTCGAAAATAAATTTTCAAGAAGTGGAATTAACTCCACTTATGGAAGATTAATTTCCGTATCTATGATTTATCTTTTCTTATGCAAAGGATTTCTTACGAGCTTTTTGACATTCTTCATCAAACCAAGGCTCCTTCTAAATTAGCTCTTTTTTTCACTGCCCTGTTGTTGAGGGTAAGATTACTTTAAAATTTGCTTTAACATGGGAAGTCTACATTTTGGTGTGATTAAAGTTTCGATTCAAGTTGTTGTCTATTCTTCTTCTTGAGGTATTCCAGTTGAGTCTAGGAAGTAATCGCGTGTTACGGGTTTCTTCATTTGGTTGTAGATGCCATTGGAAGGTAACAACGACTGGAAAATGATCTGAGAATGTGAATTCTTTGCTCTCAAAATCTTTTACAAAAGGCACCTTCACCTCAAATTGCATAATTTACGACTGATGCTCTTGGCCTTTTTTTACTTAAAATATTTGTTTTTATATTACTTTAGTACTAAACACTACAATTTATACTCCCAACGCACGCCCCCACTGTACCTTTTCAGGTGCGCTGTATTACCGTGGTTGTTGACTAATTGTAGATTTTATTCTTTTATGAAAAAAACTTGCTGTTGATTTTTTATAAAAAAATTACTGAATATTGAAAACAATATTTTCTGTGAGACAAAGTTAGTTTGAAGCCAATATTATTAATTTTTGGAAAGATATTTGAGTCGAAAGTAAATTTTTATCAAGTTTTAGTATTGTTTTTAGGTCTTTATTTTTTGTAAGAAAACTATCAATTCGATTTTTTTCAAAATTTTACGAATATTGAAAACGATATTTCTTATGAGACAAAAATAGTTTGAAGGCATAATCTCCAAGTTTTGAAAAGATATTTATTCGAAAATCAATTTTTACTGACTTTTATTAATTTTTTTAGATTTTTATTTTTTGTTAAAAAAACTCTTAATTCAATTTTTTTCAAAATTGTATCGAATGTTGAAAACAATATTTAAAAAAAATTAAGTTGAAGCCAATACCTCAAATTTCTGAAAAGATATTTGAGTCAAAAATCAATTTGTACGAACAGCGCCCGTATTTTTTTATGTTAAAATTTTTGTATAATATTTGGTCAGAGTGTTGTAGATAGGTTCTAGAACCTAAAAAAATTTTTTTTTTAATATATGCTCACCCATTTTGTATTAAATGCCCGATGCCATATGGCATCGGTGGCATTCCACTTATCTGCTATCTATAGATTTTCGCTAAAAACGGAAAATAAATATTTAACAAAAAATCAAATTGTGTTACAATAAATCAAACAAAGTTTATTTTCAAAAGAATTTACATTTTGGAATGAAAAATTAAGAAGCATTCGACACATAAACCAACTTTTCACTTCTTACACATTGTTCTGGTATAAGACTTGCAGTTTGGAGCAGCACATCTCTTCCTTTTTTTGTCTGGTGTGGAAATAATCCAATGGTCATAACGATCAAATCTTATATCATCCAAGGCCCTGGCCGATGAAATAAACCTTCCAGAAGGTCCGGGATTTTTTCGTGACACAGCATACCTTGTCAGACACGTTTCGACGATAGCACGTCTAAAATTCAGTTGCGTTATTTTGTTTGTTTTTTTTTTTTGAAAGAATCCAAGAATTTGGAATGACTGCATCGATCATCCAAGAAAAAATCCCATACCACCATTTCTTGTTTCTGATGTTGATGCGATATACATTTATATTTTGATCCATTCGATCTGTTCCTCCCATTCCTTTGTTGTAGCGGTGTATCATTGAAGGCATTTGAACCGTAATGTTTTTTTTCAATTCCGGAGAGTAACGTTTTACAGGGACTGTTGGATTCACTCCAAATTTTGTAGATCCGGCCGTAACAACACCATTGTCTCTCCAACGAACATACAAAATCTCATCGTTTTGTTCCATTGCACTGGCGATGCTACCTCTTGGCTGCTTTTCAAACTCAGATCTACTAGGAAGGGTAAGTTGTGAAGTTTTCTTATGCGAAATAAGCTGCTGTTTTTTTCTTATTTTTAGTGAGCTTAGAATTTACTTTTTTTTCTGCAAAACTTTTCCCGGATGATGATTTGTATATTCTGTTTTCTCAAAAATTTCCAGTAGCAGAGTAATTGTGTGCTCTCAAATAACAAAAAAGGCTTGGCCCGCAAAACAAGTTGTCAAGAAAAATGTTGAAAGAAAGATCGCGGACACTGTTTGGCAATTCTGTGAGCATCTTCGTCAGAGGTGCGGCTGCTTTTCCAAACAAAGATGCATGTATTGGATCAACCTTCTGTAATTTTCCTTGATAGATTTCAAAATTTACCAGGTACCCGTCGGGAGAATTCACACACCAGGCTTTGAATCCGAATCTGATTGGCTTACCTCTGATGAATTGCTTCATTGGATGCCTGCCAAAATACACTTTTTTTTGACGGTGTTGATTAGTGTACGCAGCTTCCAAACCTTGTCGGAAGAATCAAAATCCGCATCATTGTCAGCACAGTGTATATATTTCAAAATGGATAAAAATCTATTTCGGCGCATAGCGTTGCTGACCATTTCATTATACATGTCAGACTTCTGATCCCAATAATGACGACAGGAAGGCAGAACATTATAGCCACTTAGAATTAAAATTCCAACAAAACATTTGAGTTCTTCGACTGTTATGGGAGCAACATCAGTTACATTTTTTTGACACATCGGTGAGAACACAAGGCTCAGGAGGTTCGATATAAATATCAACAGGAGCATTGCTCTCAGGTGCATCCGAAAATAAGATATCCAGTGCATCCTGCAACGAAAATCCAGGTCTGCAAAGATTTATTGGAATAATACCTATAAATTCTCATACAAAACATGCAAAATAATAGCACATCCATATTGGCCCAGTGATGCCATACGGCATCACTCATAAATGTGGTCTTCCCCACGACACAAAAACCAATATACTCGATGTTTCTATCTTGTATTAGGTGAAATAATATATTTAGATAATAAAATAATGAAAAAATATACCGTAGATGCAAGTTTTGGTTACTTACGCAAGCGATTTTCGCAGAGACTCTAGATCCACACATTGTTCCATTTTTAAAATTAGCTTACACTTCACTGAATCACTTTCGAACTATAAATGTTGAAAATAACACTTCTTACATACTCACCTGATAAGAAAATAACGGAATTAGATCAACCGGGTCAAAAGAATTGGAAAAAATAACGGATATATTTCGGTTTCTTTTGCGATGCCATTTGGCATCGCAGGGCTTTAATGGGTTAATGCTTTTTTTAGGATTCTATTTTTTGTTAAAAAACTGCTAATTCGATTTGTATCAAAATTTTATCGAATGTTGAAAACAATATATCTTATAAGACAAAATTAGTTTGAAGTCATAATCTTTAGCAAAGCTTTTTTTAGGTTTTTTTTATAAAAAAAACTATCAATTCCATTCTCCAAATTTTACCAGATGACAAAAACGTTATTCTTCGTTGCACAAAATTATTTTTAGTATATAATCAATTTTTGTTCGGTAGATATTCAAAGTGACATTTTTAGTTTATTTGATTAAAAAAAAACCGTTAACTGGTTTTTTCCAAAAGTATACTAGTTTGGTATCACGTTACAATAAATAACTTAAAATTTAATTTAAGACTCTAGCGTTATTAGTTCGTGAGATATATTAGGTTAACCAAAATGTTCAACTTTTTTAAATTGCTATGTGTTAGAAAACCAGCAACTCAATTTTTATAAGAGTCCTTTCTGCATTATTATCTGTATAACAAAATTTATTTGAAGTCCATATCTCTACTGGTTCTTAAGCTATTGACGAAGAAGAAAACTTCGCGAACGTAGAAGTAAGAACGTACGTACACACGCACACACAAACATTTCTCTAAAAATCTTTTAATTCGACAAATCGCACAGATTACATAACTTCCTATGGGAAGTTAAAAATGAAAATGCATCATAATATAATTTAATATAAAATTAAAAATTTGAAGGAGATATGTGTAAAAATAATGTAGGCAAACTAGTCGGGGTTTTTTGTAATGAAAGTGATTTAAAAAAATGAACTTTTCATATGGTTGTACATTTTTTAAATTATATTATTTCAATGAAAAAAAAAATTGAATTATTTAAGCCTTCATATTATATATTTCAATATGTTAATGTTATATTTTTTAAATTAGTTCTCGGTTGTTGGCATCGGAATTGCAATAATTGAGCTCGTAGTGGTCAGGTGAAATGACTTTAGGATGTTTTGATTGCAAGGACTAGTGCTACAAGAAATTCTTATTTTAATCATAATACAATTTCAGTACATCAACAAAGTTTTATATTTTTTTTTGACAACTTTAAAATATCTTTTCATTTTAAAAGCAAACAAATCAAGTTTGATTATATTTCAAACTCATTTCCGATACTATTTTCAAATCGTACAAAGTATGAAAGAAGAATCGGATGTCAGTTATACCAACTTGTTTTGAAATGTTGTTTGACAGTTTTAAAAACAATAATAAACATAAAATTTTTGTACAAGAATTATTATTAAAAAATTGGGCACCGTTGGAATTTGGTTTAATTTGCAAGAAAATGAATAGCGGTACGAGAAAAATGAACGCAGAAGAATAATAGATAATTCTTTAGGATTAATTTTTTGCCGAGTGATGTTTTCACTTTAACTTCCACTTCTTTCACTTTCAATTTGTTTTGCAATGTCCGCAGCCAGAGTCATACATAGATTTCACTATTTTGGATATGTCTTGCATCACTGTTATTAATGACAACCGCGAAGCTACAAATCCCTGGCATTCCCTCGACGGCTGTTGAAAGGTCAAGCAATTAAGCCACTTTATTTCCCACCAGTGCCCAATAAATTTAATTTGTTTGTTCTCAACTTGGCCTTGGTGCTGTGTTTGAAATCCGACCACACCTGAAAATAAATCGTGAATTAATAAGGGGGTTGTTAAATTTAGTGTACATTCTTACTTTTTTCCATCCTTTGATATCACGTTGTGGTGGACCTTCGGGTGATTTAAAATATCTTTTGGAAAGGTCCCGATTATTTGACATGAATTCTATCATGATTTCAAATTGGGCCTGGTTGGCTCGCAAACACATTTGATGTAGAGTGATTATTTTCAATTTTGACTTGTTTTGAATTCTACTTTCGAGTTACGTAGTTCTTAAAGCTTCGGTTCCCATCGATCACCGAAATCAAGCATCAGTGAGCGTGATTAGTAGAAAGATGGGGGACCGTCTCGAAACCTACCGCGTGCTGTTGCCTTGTGTTCTTTCTCTTCTGTTCTTCTGTTTTGTATTAATGTCTTGTGTTGTTATCACCTTACATAGCCTTGTTGCTCAAGGTGCTGTGTTCTCTACTCTGCACATTTATGTGTAGTAGTGTGAAATGTAATGTAATGTTATGTATTACACACAATGTAAAAAGGTTAAACTAGAATATATTAGATAAAAAGGAATCCCACTTCACTTCATACTCAATCGAACTTTAATTCTTTTGTATTTTTTATGAACATTTCGAGACTACATACAAGATTGATAAGGAGGAAAAAGAAGTAGGTTCAGTCTATTTGTTGGTAGAATTGAAGTGGGTAGAAACAGAGACCTGAAAATATTGGTAATGGTGCGAACTAGGAAGTAGATTTTAATGTTCTTACTTCAATTGGAGTAAAGTTGTACTGCATCTTGCGAGGAATTGACAAATCCTCCAAAAGTAATTCTCGTCATGAAAAGTGCTTTCTCAAATTAGCCTTCGGATTCGGATTAAAACTGTAGGTCCCCTCCATCCCTGACAACAGTACACGTACACATGAATGGTTAAGAGTTTTAAGCAAAAACAATATATGAAGATATATATCCTTCGTACTTATAATCCTTCAGAACCCATTTGTTAACATTGTTGTATTTGAAATGCCGACGAAAAGAAGTGAATTTCAACGAACAAATTTGGATTGTTTTCACGCATACATAAAATTAACTACTAAATTTTTAGGTGAAACTGTCACAATTGTGATCGCAAATGTCACACATACTTCAATGACTTTATGAATTAGCTGTTCGCTTTAGCTTGTTGGCATTAGATTTTGTTGGTTGAAGTCAACTACAAAGTAATCAATCCGATACTGTTCTATTAGTGACTATGCAAGTATATAAAATAAGAAACATTTGTGTTTTGAGAACTTCAAAGATTTAATTTTATTGTTAAATAAAATAAAATAAAATGTAAGATATAATATGAGTGATTTATATTTGTATTCAAATACTGAACGATTTATGTTGGCGGGGAAATTTAAACTCATTTTGTAGTTGCATTTATCAATAACCAATCAGAATGCCTTGACTGCGTTACCGCTATTTTAGTGAATGCCGAAGTTAGCGTTCTAGGAGACCTATCAACTAGAGCTCTAGTCATTTTACTATTTTGTTTTGCATGTTGACGTTATATACTGCAATTTACTTTCGAGTCGAATTTATCAACCTTAGCACGACAGATACCACACGAAATTCCTCTACATTCTCTTTCACGATGAGAATTGAAATGTTGATATAAATAAATTGTGAAAAATTATTTTTTTTAAATGTACTGTTTTTTCTAATATTTATTTGTTTAAAATAAAAATAATCGTTTTTCAAAATAATATTTTTTTTTATAGGAAAGTTAATTCCGGGAAGCCCTGCTGACCGTTGTGGAGACTTAAAAGTTGGCGATCGAATTGTTGCAGTCAATAAAATAGATATAGCAGGTATGAGCCACGGTGATGTCGTTAATCTCATTAAAGAATCAGGCTTGCATGTTCGACTCACAATTGGATCACCAAAAGAAGATAACCCCATACTTAGTCCATCACAATCATCACCCGTGTTGACACAACTTAAGGGTGATACTCCAACATATTTTGACAGAACCCACATAAGTCAATACCCACAATTATGACTCTGAGATTTAAGAATTCGGTTATATAAAAGCTTCCTACTAGAAGGATTTTAGTAAAAGCAACGTACTTGTGGTTCAATCAATAATTGTAACAGCAAGTGCGTTTGAATTGTAATTTTGTAAATATAACAAAAAAAACACATCAACAACGTCGATAAAGCTTGGTTCTTTTTCTAAAGACTGATTGGAAAAGAACTAAGAGTATATACAAGTATTTTATGGCGATTTAAAAGATAACTATGTATTTGTGTACATTTGAAATAAATTTAAGTTTAAACTGTATCAATTAAAGCTTTTACTCAAGCATTGAATTCTTGTTCATAATGTACTTACTCAGATTGGTCTAAAAATAGGTCGTATTGAAAAATAGCATTTTAATGATAATAATAAAAATGTTAAAAATAATGAAATGATAAAATATAGAAAAAAGTTTATTTAAATAAATTAAAATAATATTAATGTAGGTATGCACAACAAATTTGTAACTTTGCTACTTGAAATGTTTATCGATTAAAATAAATTAATAAAAAGAGAATTCATTGTTATTATTAACTATTTATTTCAGAAGATTCATAAATATAACGAACATAAGCACGCGGTCATTTATTAAAAAGAAAAGCTTGCAGGTGTTCTTTTATGAATAGTTGGTAGAGCTCCAATTTTAATTTAAAAAAAACATCAATTTTCGATTGCCATGAACAGTTTTGGTTTTCGTTTTGTTAAATCTTACAATTTAAAAATGTGAAAATCTGCATCATCTGAAGTTTTATCTCTTGTTTCAATAGAACTTAGAGTTCTCATATTATTATAGTGGTTTTCATTTTTTTTTCAAATGAACTCAACATCTGCACCAACTTTCTCCTTTTATTTACTTTTAGCTTTTGTGTAATCGATAATTAATCCTGATAGTGAAACAGCTTTGCACTTCGACATTTAAGTATAAACAATTCTTCAACTTAAAATTTGAACTCACACTACGGACCTGTTGACATGCGCATAACATTTCTACTACACCTCCATTTTTTCATGCGTTCATACAAGTTAACGTGTGTATTGCCACACGAAATAAAAAACACCATTTAGGTTCGTGGTTGACTTTTTAGTGCCAATTTTATTTTATTCACCTGTATTTATCCATTTATAAATTGCTTATGCTACAAAAATCATACAATTTGTTTTAAAGTAATTCTTAGAAATACAAACAGTAATATACAATTTAATAAAAGTTATTATTTTGGTTATGCTACAAAAACTATGCAAAAAGAAATAATAATATAAAATTCAGTACAAACTATTCTTGGAATTTAATTATTTAATATTTATTTGAATTTGGGTTGTTGCTGATTTATGGGAATGGATTATTGTGGGAAAAGTAGAATGGGAAACGAAAAAGAGGTTCAATACTTGTTATGGGAAAAGGGAATTGGGTGTCGTGTTAACTCCCCCTTTCTTAAGTATCTGCGTGTCGCAGATTATTTTTTAATTTTGTACTGATTCTAGTGTTGAAATTTGGGTAAAAATTGAATTGAGTGAGTCTTAATTGAGTTTTACTGGATTAAATTGAAGAATAATGAGTTTTTTATTATGTTTTGCTTGTCGTCTTATGAAACTAAACTAAACTTAGTTAATAACTATACTGATAAAAAGAATTGTTAAATCTGACCCTAAGAATAATCCAGTGTTTGAATACGAAAGTTTCTCTACATTATCTAAATGTAGCTTATGCAAATATTGAAGATCGATTCTTATTTGAGCTTCCGTAAGGTTATCTTGAAGCAGTGGAGGAATTATGTGGTATACTTTATTTTCCCTATTTGTATATTTAATATTATTTACTTCTATAGATTCGTTAAAGAAATTGATTATAAAAGAAATGTTGCCAATATAATTAGTAAGAAATAGTGTACTTTCATTAATTAATTCTATTACTGGTCTATTTTCAAAGCTAACATCGCATTTTGCCTGTTCACCATAAAAAAGTTTTAGTGCACAATCGTCTGAAGCTAATTTTTGAAGTTAAGGTCTACTGCAAAAGTGCAAAGCGTGGTTTCTTCAATTTCTCTGCATTTTACTGTTATACCATATTTAAAGTGTTGTGAAATGAATAGATTTAAAAAGCTTAAATGTACCTTTTTATTATTTTTTACTGTTTGTCTAACAATAATGTTATTAAAAATTGTATCTTCAGTTTGAGGCAAGCAAATAACGTAAAGCAGGATAGAATTTTTAACATGCATCATAGGTTCAGCATATTCTATAGCCTGACGTTCATTTTTAAATGGAAGTGTCTCTATTTTCGAAAGAATATCTGCAATTTCGACTTTGTTGAATAAATTCGAATTTACAAGAACTATTTCTCCTAGTTCATCTTTTAAAAGGCCAAGTTTGTTATAGATAATTTGTTCGTATTTCTCTGTATGATTCACATTAATTTTGTCAATTATTTTATAATATTTATCAATAAGAGCATCAGTTACTTCACTTAAATATTGATTTAAGTGGTACTGCCAATTGCTGTTGTTGGTTAGTTTGTTATTTTGAGAAACAATAGTATCCCAATCCGTTGCATCTGGATTACCAGCCTGCCATTTCCAAGCGGATCCAATCCAGTTTATTGATCGATTTCTTCTTTTCGTACTTTGGAATTGTTCTAAAAACATTTCTATCTTCGATTGTTGGAGTTCTAGCTGTGGTAAGTATGCGCTTGTTTGGGGTACGTAATGTTTTATGTCCATTCTGATGTCACTTACGATTTCTTCATAAGCTGTTAAATTTATAAGATGAATGATTTTAGAACACCATTTATGATTCTTCTATTTCCCTGCTTAATTGCTACTAATGGACTCTGATATTCATAAATGTTTACAAGAGCGTCCGCACACAGCAAGGAGTTTAATCTGTAACAGAAGGTTATATTTGTAAATTCGTTTACCGTTGGTTGTTGTTATAGTAACTTTATTATCTAACCCTACTGTTTCTTTTTGAAACATAGGTTTGTCTTTTCCCATTATTTGTTTATCTTTCTTGAAAAAAATTTCACCAGAATTATAGTTTTTAGGTGGTGATCTTTTCTTATTACATCCCCTTAATTGTTTTGCTTGGTTGCGTTTGATCTCATGTTTAAGATCTGATTTGACGATATCTTTGAAATGTAATAAACGCTTTTTCGTGGGGGTGCCAAATAGACGATAATACCAAGAGCTTCTATGTAATTTAATACAAAGGGACTAATGAAACTGCTTTCATTATACGTTACTAAAATTCTTATGACGGAGTAAAAATGAATCATTTTAATTATTTTATCTCGGATGTGTAGAGCTGATTTGTTTTTGATACGGAAAAATTTTGTAAACTTGTAGAATTTATCCACCCAAGTAATAAATTTTTCTTCTTTGATTTCTATAATATCCATATGTAAAATTTCAGTGGGGTATGAAGGGATTGGAGTAAATCGAAGGTAAGGCTTTAGAGTGTGACGGTCATACTAATTTGAACGACAAACATCACAAGCATTTGAAATTACAGGTAGAAAAGAGCCCGTTAGATTACCCATCTTGGCGAGTTGAGAATGGGCGTTCAAAATAATGGTGAGGAGTGGAAGTTAGTGTTAGGGAAGAATAATAGGACGAGAATTCTTAACGAGTGCCATGATGCTCCGCTTTCAGGATACATGGGCGTTAAGAAAACTTTTGCTAGGATAGCAGAAAAATATTACTGGCCCAAAATGAGGAGTGATATTATGAGGTATGTTAGAAATTGTAAAATTTATCAAAGCGTGAAACCAGTGAACAAGAGCCAGCTGGTGTAATGATTGAACAAGTCAGTAATTCCCAACCGTGGGAAATGATTTGCGTGGACTTGGTGCGTCCATTACCAAAATCGTCGCGAATATTCGTATACATTTTAATGGTCGTCGATTAATTCACTAAATTCCCCTTGTTCTTCGCGTTACGGTCCGCAACGGCGAAAGCGGTATGTCGGGAGTTGGAAGAAAATGTGTTTCTTCTTTTCGCCATAATGAAGGGATAGCGATAGGGACCCAGATAAAACTAAAATTGATAGGCAGTTTGGAAACTGAGAAAGGACATAGCGAGAAAGTTGGAAGCAGCGAGAGAGAAAGCTGCTAAGACTTATAATTTACGTAGGAGGGACGCGCAATATCACACGGGTGATCTCGTTTGGTGTAGAAACTTCGCGCTGTCCGATGCAGCAAGTTATTTCTAGGCGAATTTGGCGACCAAATTTGTAGGACCTTTCAAGGTCAGCAAGAGGATGTCACCTTGGACATACCTCTTAATAGATGATCGCGGTAAGGAGCGAGGAACGTGGCATGTTAAGGATTTAAAACCGTTTGTTGATGTCTGAGTCAAGTCCCTTTTGTAGTAGTATTTTTTTTGGGTTTTCAGTGTCATTTTTGTTTAATTAATATGCCACACTAATGATTTTTTTTTCTTTTTTCTCTTTTAAATGTAATGATGGTAATCCTTTGTTATTGTTGTCTATCCCTGGCTGAGCCTAAAGAAATGGTTTGCTTTTCTTGAAAAGTAAACACATTTCTTGGGAGGTAAGGTGGGTGGGTAAATTTTACAGCAACAAAAACCAGCATTTCTATCTTTTCCCTGGTTGTGGCTGCAAAATATCGGCAAAGTTGAGAGCGATCATGGTCTCATCAGCCACAGGTGTACCTAGTCTTTATTTTGCAAAAGCAACAAAAGCAGGTGATCGAGATAGAGAACTAGTTCTTTCGACAAGGTCGAAAATGCCGGCGGATGAGCCGAAGAAGTATGAGGTCAGGCGGACCCTTACCTACACAGCAATAACAACAACATATCTATTTTAATTTCACATTTTTAATTCTTAACGTAGATTTAATAATTAACATCTAACCGTTTATGTAAAAAATGTTTTTTTTAAGTCGCTTAATTTCATGTTTGGTACGAAATTCACACCTCAAACCTCGCGTAATAGTTATAGGAAAATGTCTAGTTTAAACTTCTTCTCCATTTTTGTTTTTCTTTGAACTTTCTCGAAAATAGAATAGTTGGGAATGGGTCTTAATTCGCCATTATGTTTCGGCAAATTTTGGAAGCTCATCCAACAACTTGTTGAAACCGTGATTGTGTGTGTGAAAGGAAAGTTTCGCTGAGAGTCAACAACGGTGGCTTTCCTGATGAGCTTAAAGCTTCCTGGAAGCCGTGATGCTGTGACCGACAATCACGAAAAAGAATGTTTGTGTTGGATGAAAGTGTGTGCGACTGCAATGGTCGAGGGAGGAAGAATTAAGGCCCAACTACAATAAGCATAAGCAAACATAGGCTAATGTCAAAAACCCAACGAAAATTCACTTAAGTTTCTGAAATTACTGCGGATAGCCATAATGCAATTTTTTCACGTATCGACATGTCAGATTTTACTTATGCGGCGAGCGACTGGGATCGCTCTTGCTTAAGTTTGCTTAATTTAACGAAACTGAGAAAAATTGAACGAAACGGAGCTGGACTCTATTATGCTCACTCGCATTGAGATTCTTTGTATTCGGACGTTTACTTATGAGCCTATTATAGTTGGGCCTTTAGTTTTTAAATTAGCTTGGAAGGCACTCTAGATAGAGCCTCGCAAGCGATAAGCGACAGAGAGAAAGTTTTCGAGAAATTGTGTAAAGGAAAAAGAAAAGTCGAGAAGGAGGAAGAGAAATTGGGGGTTATTGAGGAAATCCAGAATAATAAAAAGAAAATTGGAGATTCGAGGATAGAGGATCGAGATGTGAAGATAAGTAGCTATTTTTGTTTTGTTCTTTTGCTCGGTACGCATCCGGGCTTTTAACACCATTTTATTTTGTTATTTGCTTTTTTTCATTATTTCAATTTTTTTGTAATTCGCTAATTTTTATTTTGAAAACATTTCGGGTTTTAATCCAGGGATCTTGAATCCCACGGTTTCCCAAAGAATAAATTTTAAATACAATCAAACCAATGGCGGATCCAGGGGGGGTCGTAGGGGTCTTGACCCATAAAGCTTATGCAGTTAAGTTGTATAAGTAAAGATTTCATCTGAAGATTTGTTAGTAATTTAACGATATTCGCCAAAAAGTGGTTTGCTGTCAAAAACAACTAAAACTTTTCTTTTTACTTAATTTTGAATTTGAAAAATCTTTAGTCATGATTTAAATTATTTTCATAAAAATTGTTTTGAAAAAGAGTAAATATTCAAGTTCTTAAGAAGAAACCTAGAATAAGAGATCTTTTTTTATTTAAAAAAAAATACTAATTTTGTTTACAAAACTCGATATCTCAGAAAGAGGACAACATTTTTTGACGAAATTTAAATGTAAAATGTACATATGTATATTCATAAGCTCTTTATTAAGTGCTTACCAGAAATATTTTTAAAACAAAATTTAAAATGATTTTCGAAAAAAATAAATAAATCTAGATTTTTTGACAAAAAAAATAGCATTTAAATTTTGACAAATAAAATGACATTTAAATTGTTGAGAAAAACTAAATTTGCAGGTACATTTTTAAATCTTAAAATATGGGAAATATATTTAAACAGACCCAGTCGTGCATTTTATTTATTTCAAAATTGGGTTTCTGTTGAATACAAAAGTACTTTAAAAAAAATAAATCTACTTTTGCTTTGGATGCTCTAGAACTGAGATTTAAACACGAATTTCAATAATACAAACCTCCCAAAAAAATCAAGCGACATTTTTGTTAAACTAAGTGAAAAACATAATAAACGTTTCATATCTATTGACATAAAAGCTTTAAAACGTGTAATTTGTAAGGGCTACAAAAACTTTTCTTCCCAAATTATTTGTTTACCTACCTTACTTTGTTTTAATTTGAATTTTTGCATTAATAGAAATAAAAACAACAAAAGTGTATTGTATTTTTGGAAAAAAGCAACGTTTCAAAACAATTTCCTACATTTCTGCGCGAAAAACCTTTAAACTATTGCGTTTTAGCTCTTAAATATGGCTTATTTAGAAAACTGTTAAAATCTTGGAATGCTTTCTATGTAGGGAGTCATCCAAATTAAGTAGTTAGACCATACATTGCTGGACAACAGTTGACAACTAAAGTTTTCAATTTAGCAATTGTTAAATTTTGATAGCCTCCTTTACTAAGAGTGTGACCCTTCCTTGATGAAAAGTCTGGGTCCGCCCCTATGCACTGTTGCAGTTGAGTCGTAGGTCTTGTCCTAGTTGGTGGTGGTTTTTTTTTCTAATATTTTTTTAAATAATTTTTTTTTGTCAATCATTTAATTTTGTTATGTACGAGTATTTTACAACGTTTTTAGTAAGATTACTTTAAATCACTCAACCAACCTGCTTCAATAAATAAATAATTATGTAGTCAAAACATGCTAACAAATGTAACGACTTTGTTGGACTTAAGTTCGGTGCTGGTATGCTGGTAACACTGCAGCTCGTCGGTTGGGGTGGTTCTTTGACCTCCTAATCGTTACAAAAAAAAATCATACCAGTCTATGGTACCTATAGGTATTAAAAGGTACGCGAGTGATATTTCTTTACCCTCCCTTCCATTTTCGTCTTACTTCCCTAGACGACCCTTAATACTGGTGTCTTTATTTACATTACATTACATTTCACACTACTATGCACATAAATGTGCAGAGTAGAGAACACAGCACCTTGAGCAACTAAGGCTATGTAAGGTGATAACAACACAAGACATTAATACAAGACAGAAGATAAGGAACAACAGAAAGAAATAACACATGACAACAGCACGCGGTAGGTTTCGAGACGGTCCCCCATCTTTCTACTAACCACGCTCACTGATGCTTGATTTCGGTGATCGATGGGAACCGAAGCTTTTTTTTTTTTTTTTTTTAAATTCATTTTCATTAGTTCAATCTTAAACCTATCTTAATGCTAGACAAAAATTCATAAAACTAGCCTAATTATCCATAACTTACAACTAACTTAATGGTCCCATACGGACACTCTAAGCTAAACTATAACACTAATTACTAATGCCTTTCGGCCTTAAGATCTATTTTACTTCAATTTAAATTTTATTTGTTTTGTTTTTATTAGAAAATTTTGAAAAAACTAATATCAATAAGGGAACCGAAGCTTTATCAGTGACTAGGCCGTTGCCTTGTGTCTTTATTTAACTTCTCCTCGTCTTTTAAGTTCCGCCACACTCATCTCTTAATACAAAAATTTACCACTTCATTTCAGATTTAATAATATTAATTATGCTTACATTTTAAGTTACGTTACTTTCATATCTTTCGCTTATAAAGCTTATTTCATGAAGTTAAACAAAATTGAAAATAAAACTTTAACAAAAGTAAAACAAAAATTATAGATTAATCCCTTATTAAATTATTCGGGAAGAATTTAAGTATGAGATATTTGTATTATTTAGTAATCTGGCGTAAGTTTAATATTTAAATTGTAATTAAATTGTTCAAAGACTCACCAAAAACGAAGTAGAAGTGGCCACTGCTGCTTGTCGATCGGCGTTGAATTCGTTGTCGCTATAAAATCTATTTTTTATTTTTTCTTAACTCCCGCAAGATTCCTTAAAAACCCTTTTTTTTACTTTAATTTATACCACTATAATTTTGCTTTTCTTTTTTCTTTTACTATTACGACACTATAATTTTTCTTACGTTTTTCTTACACTTTTATTTTAATTTGCACTATTAAAAAAACTAATCGATTAAGATTTAAAAAAAATAAATATATATAAAAATGATTTTGCAGTCAGCTGGACTTCAAACAGCGTGCTAACCAATTCAGCTATCTTCTTTATCAAGAATTAGTTGAAAGTTAATTTATAAAATTTCTACTAGGTTACTTAATAAACTGGTTATCCTTTTTAGATAATTAAATAGCGACTAATCTTCTGCGCGCCTGTTATTGCTCGTACACTTCAAGTCCCTAAGGACTTGTAGAGGGAACTTTTAGGCTTTCCAAGTTGCCTGAGGGAAAATGCCTGTTACCCACTTTCTTTTTTTATAAATATTCTTTACAATATAGATGGACGTATACCGTCGTTTCCTTTTCGTTTTAAATTTTAAATTCAATTTTAATTAAACTTCTATATATGTATATAGATTCAAAATCCAGTGCATTGGAAGACCGCTGTGGCTGTGAAAAAGGGAAAGGACAACTCCAACCCGTCAAATCTTCGGTCGATAAGTCTTCTTCCGAGCATCAGCAAAGTTTTCGAAAAGATCATTAATAGGGCTCTGACTAAGTGGGCTGCGGACAACAAAATAATTCCGGATAATCAGTTCGGGTTCAAGGCGGGTCATGACACAATTCATGCTGCGTCTAAACTCGTTTCTGATATCCAATGGAATAAATCAAAACAACAATGCACAGGTGCTGTCCTGGTTGATTTGGAAAAGGCCTTTGACACCGTATGGTTAGAGGGTCTTCACCTAAAACTGAGCAGGCTTAGCATAAGCAAGCCATTGTTGTATATACTTTATGATATGCTTAACGGTAGAAAGTTTGTTGTCAAAAGTGGCAATGTAACTTCTACCACAACATTCTCAATTAAAAATTGTCTTCAACAGGGAGCGGTGAATTCGCCGATTCTCTTCAGCATTTACACCAGCGATCTGATAGGTAGTCTTACAAAGGCAATTGCGTACGACGACGATCTAATTGCGTACAGAACGGCCCGAAAGGTTGAGGTTATTAGAATTCTCTTTCACAAGATTTCGACAAGATTCAGCGATATTGCGACGACTGGAAACTGAAAATAAATGTCCAGAAGTCAGAGACAATTCTGTTCGGGACTCCGTTGGCTAGGGCCACGAGGGATACGTGTAAGAATTGGCGCAAGATGGTCATCGTTGATCTTCACGGGCAGCCATTAGCGAGCAAAAGTGTAGTGAAGTACCTCGGTATCTGGTTAGATCAGTATTTATATTTCGACAGACATATAAATGCTGCTCTGACCAGGGCCAGAGGAGTCTTCGCTCTGACGAAACGGCTGTTTTTTAGCAGTCGGCTTGACCCCAGAGTGAAGGTAATTTGCTACATGGCCCTCATACGGCCAATGATCGTGTATGGTTGTCCTGTGTGGTTTAACGTTGCCCCTTCCCAGATGGAGAAGTTTCGGGTGTTCGAGCGGCAGTGTTTAGGACGCTGTACCGGCTTATATCGAACAGCCGAATCTTCTTATGTGCATTACTATTCCAACGAGGTCCTGTACAACGGGGCTCGAGTCAACAGAATTGACAATTTCGTGATAAAACTCGTTCGAGGTCACATTGCAAGAGCTATGTCTTCGACCAACAATTTAATTTTCGGGGCGTTCTATCCGAACGACGAGTATTTTGAGAGTGCACGCTTGAGCGGCTTCATTCCACCAGAGGCATTCCTCTTTTTAGACAAATGCGGTCTGATACAGGATAGATTGGCAGTTCCGTTAATCTACCACGTCAGACGAAGAACCGTGGATAGGCGACTCCCGTACAGTCGGGACGTCATGGCACAAGACGGAGCAGAGCTCCTTCGGTTCAGTAGGGCTGTGTCCGAACGGGACCAAACTGATAGGCTGAAGCAGGAGAACCAGTTTTGGTGGCTTCAAACTTGATATTGGGTAGTCGGGATGGGGTTTTCAGCCTTGGCCGGCTTACATACTTGTTTTATAGTTTTAGGGTTTAGTTTTAAGTAGAATAGGCATGGTGGCACGAAAAAAAAAAATAAAAAAAAAAACAAAAAACAAGAAATACAAAAAAAAAAAAAAAAAAAAAAAACATTAAAAAAAAAATAAATAAAAATAAAAAAAAAATAAAAAAAAGGCAACGAAATATGAAAAACAAAAATGTTAGATAGTTAGATTTGCTGCTGTGGTTGTTCTAGTTTTAAGTAGTTTATAGGTAGAATAGGTAGTTTAAGTTAGTTTTAAGTTTTATTTTAGGACCTAATTTTAAGTAGTTTGTAAGTAAAAATAAAAAAGGATATTGATATTAGTTTTTTTTTTTAACTTTTCTAATAAATACAAAATAAATAAAATTGAATTGAAGTTAAAAAAGATCTTAGGGCCGAAAGGCATTAGTAGTTAGTGTTATAGTTTAACTTAGAGTGTCCGTATGGGACAATTAAGTTAGTTGTAAGTTATAGATAATTAGGCTAGTTTTATGAATTTTTGTCTAGCTTTAAGATAGGTTTAAGAATGAATTAATAAAAAATGAATTATAAAAAAAAAAAAAAAAAAAATGTTAACTTTGCAAACTGAATAGACTGGTCGTTGCTATGGTCCAAAGGAAAAAGACTTAACCAGGCTTTTGAGCAGTGTAAGTACCTCAGAAGGCTCGAAAGCTTGCTGGTATTCCTTTGTTCATACCTACAAAGGTCTTTGTTACTAAGTTCATAAAATAACCATCTTTTCCGTTAAAACGTTTTTCCTGCATAGTGTGAGTTTTTCTCAATTCTTCACTTTTCTACTGAGAGAGAAGGTTTTTCAGATTCCCAATGTTAACTTGGCAACATTCTCACAATTATCTTGAGTTTGTCACTAAGGTTCCTTCTTTAATTCTACTACCTTTTCATCTTGCTCATCCCTATTCCGAAATTTCTCAGCTGCCAACTTCACCGCTCAATTATTTGTTAAATGTCAATAAAGAAAGTAGTTTAGCTTTGAATGCTGTGTTTATTTTTCGAATTCTTTTATTAAATTCATTACGTGAATGAAATCGACAAATTTGCATTCTATCTTGTAAATTCTTTTTTAATTCATAAGTCACTTACTTACTTATGTCTTCAATTTTATTAATTCTTAAATGGCTTAAAAAGTTGGAAAATAATATTTTTTTTTTAAATTAGTATGTAATTAATTAGCTTAAGAATTGATTTTGGCTCAACTTTCCATTACCGCAGCACGAATTTTGACTCACGGTTTTTTTTATTCGATAGATATGTGCAAATAAATAATAACTATAGCAATTTAAGAGCGAAGAAACATTTATTTCTATTTTTAATTAATTTTTAAAGTTCACTTTTTTACATACAAAACACACAAAAATGGTTGATTTTGACATTTCTTCCCTGTTTATTGTTCAGTGTTAAAGTAATTTTTGACGAAAAAACACTATTTCTGTGATTTTTTTAGTTCGCATAAGGTTTTAACTACTTCCTCTGTTTGCCTCTGTTGGCAATCTATTTTCAATAGATAGTGTAGGGTCTCAGCAACATTTTTCAGTAAAAATCTCATCCGAATACGTCCGGAGGCGGTTTTTAGAGCAATTTTAGGTTGGGAAGTTATACAAAAAAAAAACACAATACATTAATTATTTTGATTATGGAATTTTATATTTATGCCTTTTAACCAGCTCTGTCGATCTTATATGTTAAAAAGACGCTTATGTGAAAAACCCTTACATAACCCAGCACTGAGTTAACAGATTTTCTGAAATTAATTGAGACTTCTGTTGAAGCACGTAGGTACGAGTCCCGCTTCACGTGGTAATTTTTTTTTTTTTTTTATTATTTTTAATTTAAATACCATTTTATCTATATATTTTTTTTATTATTGTTTATTTTCACACTCCTTAGGAAATATGGATTGCTACAACAAAAACTGCCAAGAGGGTGCTAATAATAATCCACTATTTGCCTGTTTCGGACCCTGTGGTAATCTTTACCATTCAAAATGCGTTGGTTCAACCAACGCTTTCATTGAAAAAATAGCCAATTCTAAATTTGCTTACTGGTACTGTCACGACTGCCGTAAGCTCTCTGTATCTCAATAGCTTTTAAAATGTCTTCTTTTAAGGCTGACATTTTAAAACTTTCTAAAGATTTTGAAGAGCTACTGAAGTCTTTCAACACTGCAGTTTGCAAATTAAATGCATACTCTGTAACCAATATCATGGTCGATAGTTCTACTTCGACTAATGATTTGGCACAGCCTATTCCCACTACTTTCTCTTCTACATGTGAAGATATTCTCGCCCAATCAGGTTCTGGTGTTAATAATGCAGAAAATGTACCTGAGAAACAAAAGAAAAAGTCTAAGAAAAGAAGCCGAGAAAACTCTGAACTTGCTAAAAATTCTACCCCACCATCAAAAAGAACAAATGTCAACATCGCTCCAATACCTACAGATCCCACAGGAACTCCCAATATACCTCAAATTGTTGCCTCAGATTTAGCTTCCAATAGTGACACCGTTACAGGAACTGTAATAAACAACGTCATCCCTATCAAAGCTGTCTCCAAACCAAAAATAATTTTTATATCTCGTCTGGACCCAGTTACTACGCCAAAAGATATAACTTCTCACTTAGTATCTACCAAGAGCATACCTTCCAGCTCATCTATCAGGTGTACTAAGATCAGTAAACCAAAAAGCTTTGTTTCCTCTTTTAAATTAATAATGAATCCCACTTACTTTGATTCTATTTGCAATCCAAATATATGGCAAGCAGAGACTTTAGTCAAAGAATTTACTCAAAGTCAAAAACAGGGTGTTTCTTTGAAAAACAAATCAAAAAACTTAACAGGCTTGCGCTCTTCTACCAAAACGTAAGGGGACTCCGTAGCAAGACTACTGACATTTTTCTTAACTCCCAATCATTTCCACACGACGTATTCGTTTTGACAGAAACGTCGCTTAATTCAAGCTTTTCCGACACAGAACTTTTTAGTCAAGAGTTCGAAGTTTACAGAAACGATAGTCATGTTGGTAATGCAAAGGATTTAGGTGGAGGTGTTCTCATAGCGGTAAAAAATACATATTTCTCTTCTTCTGTATCTTTTCCATTTGTATTATCAATTGAACTGGTATGTGCAAAGATAATGGTACAGACTAAGACTTTTTTCATTTTAAACGTTTCCATTCCTCCAAAAAGTTTGGAGTCTGTTTATAACGATCTCTCCTAGGCATTAGACTATCTTATAAATTTGTCCAGCTCTGACACCAATATCTTACTTTTAGGTGATTTTAATTTACCACACATTGACTGGATTCCATCCGAAGACGAATCCTGCCTTGAAGCTTCTTCTTCACAAATGGAACTATCTCTTCTCGATAAAGTCCTTCTTACTGACTTACAGCAAACAAGCTGTATTAAAAACTCAAAGAATCGAATTCTCGATTTAGTCTTTTCTTCTGACGCTATTAGTATTCTTGTTCTAGAATCTAGATAAGGAATTACTAATATTGACAAATATCACCCCCCTTTGGATATTTTTTTTTTGATTTGAGTAATCACCTTACTAATCACAGTAATGCTTTTGATTGCTTATATAATTTTGATTTCAGAAGAGCCAATTTCCAGCAGTTGTCTGAAGATTTAACCATTTCTGGAATTGCTGATACACTAGCATTTTCTAACATTAACGAAGCAGTTTCAACTTTTATAGGATCCTTAATTGTTGTTTTGAAAAAAATGTACCGATAAAGAGATCAAGAAATACAAACTTTAGCCATCCTTGGTACACGAAGGAATTGCGTTTACTGCGTAACAAAAGAAATAAGGCATGGAAAACGTATCTCAAAACTCTGTCTCCAGTCAACTTTTTATGTTGAACTCTTTAACCAATTTAAATCTCTTTCTAATTTTTTATATGCTTGTTATGTTACTGATATGGGCACCTCTTTGAAAGAGAATCCTAAAAAATTTTGGAATTTTGTAAACTCAAAGAAAAAATCAGATGGCTTTCCAGTTAACTTCACTTACAAGAACCTTTCGTTAGATAAAACTTTTGATATCTGTAACGCTTTCGCATCGAATTTCCGTGAGTCATTTGTTAATAGCCCTCAAGAAGTTGATGAAGTATATTTTCATAATCTTCACACTTTTTCGCAAACTAGCTGTAGTCACATACCTGTGCTACAGAGTACGGTCCTTGATCTTTTATCTGCGTTGAATGATGACTGCTCAATCGGTCCTGATGGTATTCCCCCGATAGTACTAAAAAAGTGTAGTAATGCTTTAGTTGAACCCCTTACGTTTTTATTCAAACTTTCTCTAAAAACAGGCAAATTTCCCAGTATATGGAAGAAGTCACAAATTTTCAAGAAAGGCAACAAGTCGGATATATGCAACTACAGGCCCATTGCAAAGCTTTCTTGTATTCCTAAAGCATTTGAACAAGTTGTTTGTGAAAGCGTAGCATATTTTAGTAAAAATATTATTTGCGAACAGCAACATGGTTTTGTGAAAAAAAGATCAACCGTTACTAATCTCCTCACATTCTCAAACATATGTTAAAACGCTTAAGAACAAGGTTATGAAGTTGACTGTGTATGCACTGACTTTTCTAAAGCTTTTGACCAACTTAGCCACGGAATTATTTTATTTAAACTAAAGGCTCTTGGTTTTCCACCATTTTTCTCAGCTTGGATTAAGTCATACCTTGAAAACAGATCCTACGAGGTAAAATTTAGAAATTTTCATTCTGAACCTTTTGCTGCTCAATCTGGTGTTCCCCAGGGAAGCCATCTTGGCCCTTTTCTGTTCATCCTGTCTATTAACGATGTATCGTCATGTCTACGCTCAAGTTAACGTCTCATTTTTGCTGAGGATATGAAGATTTTCAAAATAATAAAGTCCAACCATCATCGTATTCTTTTACAAGCCAACATTGATAGTTTCACATTTTGGTGTGGGAAAAATAGCCTTTTACTCAACCCTTTAATATGCCAGACCATAACATTCACTAAAAAACTAATCAGTAACGTATTTGACTACTGTATATCACAGCAAAAACTCTGTCGTGTCTCCACATTTAAAGATTTAGGTGTACATTTTTGTTCAAACTTAGAGTTTACACATCACATTAATTTTATTGTTAATAAGGCAAGTTCTATGCTTGGTTTTATACAACGCTGGACAAAGGAGTTCAATGATCCCTATGTTACCCTTTCTTTGTATAATTGCCATGTTCGTCCTCATCTTGAATATGCTTCGCAGGTATGGACTCCCTATTACGAAATTCATAGAAAACGTATTGAATCAATTCAACATAATTTCATTCGCTTTGCCCTAAAAGGTCTTCCTTGGGAAGATCCCTATGATCTGCCTCCCTATGAACATCGTATTCTACTTCTTCAAATGCAATCTCTCCAAGGCGTGTTAATAATGACCTTATTTGCTATCTTGTGTGCATTTGAATTACCGGGCGGAACTCATCACCTGCGCACGTTTGATTTTATACATATTGACTTCCATAGAACTAACTATGGCAAGAATGAAGCTTAAATTCGAATGAGCATTTTATATAACTTAAACTGTTCATCGATAGATTTAAATTTAAATAAGGTGGGATTAAAATCATTGTTTAGAACTAGTGCTCCACTATCGTAATTTTTTGTTCTGTAATAGTTAAATGCTAATTTTGTTTTGTATTTTGTGCGTGTGTTAGGCTTGTATTATTTTTTACTAACAACTAACACATGCACTTATGATGAGCCTCTGATCGTAGTTTGACTCTTGCTATAAGCTTACTACTTTCTGAAATTCTGAAGTTTAATTGAAAGTGAAAGTGTCTCGTAATAGGGTTTTATGGTTCTAACAATATGATATAAAGCATCGGAAAAAAATGAGGCAATGTGGTAAACAGAGTTTTATATATGTACATCCCTTTTTATTTAGCTTGCTACTATTTTGCATTTCGTCTCTTTACCTATCCTTAAAGTCATCTATGTACCAGAATACGAACTTAGTTTTGGTTTATAAGAAAAGCTCTCAATAGAATAAATTAATAATAATTTTTTGTTAGACAATGTCAATAAGTATTTTCCAATTTTTCTCGAAACGATTTGATATATGGGTTATAGTTTCATTTTTTATTTCCGCAGTCAGAGGGGTATGGTGTTGCATGATAAGTACAGGATATACTCCATGAAGCGTTTTCTTCTATCATTTCAAAATACATTAAATGTTTTATTTTAATGAAGAATCCATTGCACTGAATTTCAGTTTCTCAAGGATTCAGAATTTCAGTTTCTACACGATCTTTTTTCTAACTTTTCCCGGAGTTTCTTCCGAAAAGGAAAATTGAAGAGCTGGTGAATGATGGGTTGAAAATAGTCGAATATTTTTCCAAATTCGTTCTTCATTTTCTCGTTGAACAAGTTTTAATTGGTACCAGGGATTAAAGAAATAAATGTCTATCAGAAATACCTTCCATTGAAACTTCATAGATTTAAATATATCAAATTAAGTTTATGTGAACTAATTTGAGTTTAATTTATTTAAGAATAGATAACTTATTAAGATTAAATGAATTTATTTTTATTTTATGTTCTTGAATTATTTTTTTATATTGTATTTATTATTTGAATTTATTTTGTAATAAATCAAACGATAAGCTTTGAAAACAACAACTATCTATATTATTATTATGTAATGTCATTACGCAGAACCATTCACTTTTAAACATATTAAAACTAATTTTTTAGTAATTTACCATGCTTTTAAATTGTTTTTTTCGCTATATATTATTTTTTTCGTAATATACGTTAAATTTGGTAAACAAATCTTTGTTTTTATAAATGTTCTCCGAAAAAAATATTTTCTCGTGGCGTGGAAATGGGCGGAATTTTGTTGGTCAGATTTGTCTTGCTATTCGCTATCATTCCTCAAAATTTTATCAAAATCGGTTCATTACTTTAGATTTTATAGAGTTTTGTCCAATCTCGCATACAAGGTGCCCCACTGTGCGCCGTGCTATCAATTAAAAAAAAACTTGTTTTAGGCTCAAAAATGCAAAACAAAAAAGTAGGGTTAAGTCCGAAAAAGAAAATATTTTTTTTATGACTTAAAGTTGTTTCCTCGCCCCAATATTTAAAACATGTTTTATTGAGACCCCTACCTAACTGTAAAAAAAATCAGAAGGAAATTCGTGCTGCGGTAATGGAAAGTCGCCCCTTGATATTTTTTAAAGATCATAAGTCATGAACTAACTTTATGAATTAAATTATTTATGACTTATTTTTTAATAAAAACAATTTTTAACTGATTCATAACTTACATACATTATTTTTATTCAGTATGTCCACGTTGGCAAGACCGAACCATGATTAAGCCTAGTACATACTTCCTCGTGAAGTGAACGTTCGCCAGTGGAGAAAGTGAACTTTTGACATTGCTCACTGGTACACACTTGTGAGTACACGTTGTGAACATGAACAAACCAAATGTCAAAGCTTCACCAACAGTTCCCGTACATTTTGCACGTGAATAGCCCGTGAACGAAAACTCTCCACTTTGTTCTCCACTCAGCTTCACGAGCAAGTTCACGGGTGAACCAAAAACTGAAACTTGTATGGGTTCACGGGATGGTTCACAAGTATGTACTAGGCTTTAGGGTTTAGCTATAATTTTATGATGACTGACTGAAGCTCTGCATATCAACATCTTTCATTTTCGAAGTTTCCAGATTAAAATTTAATAAAACCTCGAACTGTGGTGCTAATTATATAATATTCATAACAGAATTCCCTGGCAGTATTACAGACTTATCAGAATAGGTCCATACGTTGGCGCTTGAGATTCTGTTCATTCAAGTTCCATGGTTGTTGAACACGTCCATAAATAAAAAAATATTTGCTGGGTGAGAGCTTATAGGAATGGGTTATGTATCGTGTATTCTTACGTATACGTACTCTCATCGACAGATGTTTGACAGCCGAGTTTTATATTTCCTACTGGACCAAAAACACTCTATATGAAGATATAAATCCTCGGTAGACATCTTTGTTTGCCTACAAGCTAAACGGAAACCAGCCTCATAAACTTTTTCTTAGTGTGCGTGTCATTTCTCCTCTAATTTATGAAATTTCGCCAAAACAACTTAGTAAGTGATGCTATGGATGGGTGATAACACGTCAATTTTTCTCGTTTAATTCGTCCACATCACAAATACAAAAATGTAAACAAATGGGTTTTGGAGGGTGATACGCACGAAGAATTTTTATCTGCACATAGAGTGTTTTTGTACTGGACTGTCTTTGATCAGTAACAAATGAAAACTGATTTATTTATGTTCATATGTCATATTATGACAACCAATTTTTGAAGTTGGTAGTTGGAGCTGTGTTCCTTGTAAATTTTGGGAAGTTGAGTGTTTACTTTTAATTATATTATATTTTCTGTTAATTATATAAATAATACAACTAATACCGATTGTGATTGTAATGAGTTCGTTCTTTAAATCCAATTTTTCTTTAAAACAAGAAAACATAGTAAAAGAGACTCTATTGAGTACTCTCAGTGAAAATGCAAGGGAAATACAATTTATTGTTAATGAAACCAAAATGGGTAAATAATAATTAAAATAAATGTAAATGCAAATATAATAAGTGAAAATATAATTTTGTCTATGTTGGTAAAAACTAAGAGTACTTAGACCTAAATGAAGCCACCAACAATTTGTGCACAACCCTAGAAGCAATGTTCCTGCATGGTCTAAAAGACTCTTTTATTTGGCAAACAGTCCATGTATTATCAGGAGATGAAGACCGTAGGCCTGAGCCTAATTTCTGGCCTCCGATATTGATTTTCATGCACAAAGAAGTCATTACCCAGGTATGTATGTTACTAAAACAAAAAATAGAATAATGCAATGGCTTAAGGTAGGTATACTAAGTGTTCAAATCAACAGAAAATAATCGATAATTATTAAAAATATAATGTTTAAGGGCTGGATTTTCTGTATTTAATTGTATGATTGAAGCTAGCAATTCGAATCAAGCAATTCATAGAATACTTTTCTAGTTTCTATTAAGAAGAACCTCCTAGAGCCGCGACTTTTCATAAATTTCATATTATCAACAAAGAAATATCTATTTCAGTATATTGACATTTAAATAGTAGGTTAAAAGAGACTGGTTTATTTTATACAAGCTGACCCGCCCACGCGTTGTGGCTAACGTTTTTTGTCATATTATATACTATTTGTAAAAAGCGGACAAAGACGAAAACGATAAAGCTGGTATAAAAATATACTGTGATAGGACTTTGAACACAATTGATCAAAATTTTCGTACAGTTAATGTAAACCAAAAATCAATACCTACAAAAGAATTAAATTTAAAATGTACTATTATTTTTATTTAAGTTTGTAAAAAAGAAACTAATATACTACAAAGTTTTTAGTAAATAACAGTGACAGTTGAACTCATAAATAAGGTAGTTTGCGCGAATAATTTAAAATCTTCTAACAATAATATTAATTATTTTGAATTAAAAATATTTTTAATTTCAAGTTAACACTAACATTAATAGATTGCCCATGAGAAACACTAAAGCACGAAATGGGCATTGTTTAGCCTTGAGACTTATTTATAAACATGGTAAAAGCTAAACAAACCTTAACCTTCTCAAAAGTATGTTAGAATCTGACGGTATACGTGGCAACAAAATCACTTTTCGTTTAAACTTTCCAGTTAAAATGATTGCTTAAAAAATATTTAAACTGATTTTTTTGATTATCAAACGGGCACCGTTGGATATTTGAAGGTAGATTCAAATTAATTGTTCACTTATTATTCTTCTGCGTAATTTGAATAGATTATGTGGTGGCATTCCAGGTATATCTAGGGAATTTAAGAATTTAATTGGAAAATGTACACTATCATTTTCATTAACAACAGTATCGATTGATTTAAAAGAAATCAGATCGCCTGGTAACAACTGATGTATCTGGAAGTTAATTTCGTCAAAATGTTTGGGGCCAAAATAGCTCTGTATATCCGGAACAATGCTCTGAATCAACAGTGCAGAAAAATTTCGTCAGTTTAATGCATTGAGTCTTTGGTTGCAGTACTATTTTAACATTCACAATATCTAGTAATTGTTCGAATAATTGCTAAGAACTAAAATTGAAAAAGTAAAATTAACTGCATTTCGTTTAATACAAAATAGGTTTTACCTATACTAAAGCCTGAGCAACATGAGGTGGTTATGCTATTAAATTGTTTGGAAGTTTGACATAGCGCCATCTAATGAATACTATAATAATACAAATCATTTGCAAAAAAATAATATTGCGATCATAAGTTGAGATGCAAAATAACCTATCTTTGGATCAAACTGCACATGGTGTTTTGACAAAAATCGGTTAAGTAGTTTAGGAGTCCATCGGGGACACGCATCGTGTCACGTTATTTATATATATTAAGCTAATTATGTTGTTAAATCCTACAATTGTTCCATATATTACCTACCATGACATTGAGATGTGTCGTTTTCCCTGCACTTCTTTTTTAACCTCTTTCAATTAATTATGTTCTTGCAAAATAGTATTGATAAAAACTACCAAATTAGTCATATATAATATTAAAAATGCGAAAAAAAAACGAGAAGCAGGAACGTTCAAAAAGCGGTATAGTCGACAAAATCGGGAGAGACGGTTTTGTGAAAAAGTCGGATCGATATATTTTTAAATTTTGCCCTGGGCAAATAGTTAGTTGTATGTTAGTTGGATGTTCAAACGATAGACATGTGCATTCCAGAGGACACAAGCGTTTACAGCTTTTTCTCAAAATCCAGTGTGGACTTCCTGTCCACATAAAGAAAACCCAGTTGCGAAGCACCAGCAAGCCTCGGATACGGACGGATTTACTGTTGACAACCCACGCAAACAAACTAAGGACAACAAACTTCGGATATGCACATGGTATGTTAGGTCCCTTAACAGACCACGTGCAGCAGGAGAAATAGCGGAGGCCCTAGACTGTTATAAAGCAGACATCACCGCCATCCAGGAAATACGATGCGATTAGCCAGGCAAAAAGAGGATGAAAAACTGCGATATTTACTATGGTGACTGCTACCGAGAAAATCAACAGCGCTTATTTGGATGCGGCTTTTTATTGGACCCTGACTTAGGCAACAAGTCTTAAGCTATAGGTGCATCAACGAGCGCCTTATATGCGCCCACGCCCCCGCAGAAGATAAGGATGACAACACGAAAGATATGTTCTTCGAGCTCTTAGACAAAACATATGAGCAATGTCCTAGCTACGATATTAAAACTGTCCTGGGCCATTTTATTGCCAAGCTAGGAAGGGAGACATTTTTGGTGGAATAATCGGGAAAAACGTAGTACCCGTGGTTAGTGCGTTGGACTCTCATGCGAGATGTCTTGGGTTCGATCCCTGTCTGTTGAATTTAAAAAAATTAATTTTCGCGGGTACTGCCTCTTGCGAGGAATTGACAAATCTCCAAGAGTAATTCTTGTCATGAAAAAGTGCTTTCTCAAATTAGTCGTTCTTTTTCGGACTAAAATCGTAGGTCGCTATCATTCCTGACAACAATACTCGCACATAGGAATGGTTGAAAGTTGTAAGTCACTAGGCCCTGGTTCCCAACGGAATGTTGCGCCACACCATTTTGTATTTTTAATCGGGAAAAACAGCCTGCACTACAACACTTCCGAAAACGGATTCGGGCTCATAGATTGTGCTACGGGCAAAACGCCTGGTAGCCAGTACGCGTTTTTCACAGCCCAACATCCACAAAGGAACTATGAATTCTCCAGTTCAATCTATCGTCAACCAGATTGACCATATTGCGATCGACGCTAGACACGCTTCCAGCATCATGGATGTACAAACTTTCCGAGGACCTGACGTCGACTCAGACCACTACCTCGTTGTAGCCAAGATTGCACTTCAGGTTTCCAAACCCAAGTCAAAGCAGGGAGATGCTGGGGGAAGATACAATCGAAAACCATTGGCAACATTGCCAAGATGCAATCAGAGAAGCTGCCTCTGACGTGTTGGGTTTCAAGCAGCTACCAACAAGGAACCCCAGGTTTGGAATGTCGACAGGCAAATGCAGCCAAACAACAGGCTCTTAAAGCGGCGCTGCATAGAAGGACAAGAGCGCTCATGAGCTTCATGAGCAGAAGAGGCGAGAAGAGAGTAGAAGAAGCGTGAAGACGACGACGTCTTCCCGACTTAGACGAACTATAGATTGCCATATCTAAGCTAGAGAAGCACATTACGGCAGATAATGGAAACAAGCAAAAGAATATCAAATCGACACCCAGCATCATTTCATCGATTTCAAGGCCGCATATGACAGCATCTACAGGGACGATCTGTATAGAGCCATGTATAGTTTTGGCATCCCTACCAAACTCGTCCGTTTGTGCAGGATGACAATGGAGAGTTCACGCTCATTCACATTGTACTTGAAAGAATAGTGCAGAGCTCCCATGGCAACAATAGAGGCACATCTTTCAAAAGTCTGTTCTATTACATTGATGACATTGACATAATCGAAAAGACTCAGCGTGATGTCAATGGGGCTTTTGTGAGTTTTGATTCAGAGGCTGCAAAAATGGGTTTAACGGTAATTGAAGGCAAAACAAAGTACATGCTGTCGTCAAGAAAGGACTTACAACACCGACTTCTCGGTCAATACGTCACCATGGACAGACGTAACTTTGAGGTAGTCAAGGACTTTATCTACTAGGCTCCGTTATAAACACCGAAAACAACACCAACGCTGAGATCAATCGAAGAATAACTTGCTAACCGCTGTTTCTTTGAGCTAAGAAAGCAATTGAGCAGTAATGCCCTTTCCATTTTAGTGTCACTATATACGAGTAATACTCTCATCATTTCCATCCTGCTTACCGTGCAGTAGCATAGACTTTAACAAAAACGGATGAAATCACCTTGGGTCGCACACAGGGGCCAAATGCATGAATTCTTGGCAAAAAATATTTTATGGCACTAAACCTTTGGAAAATGAATAAAAAGCATACATCTAGTGTTTAAATAATAATTTAAATTCAAAAAAATGATTATTCAGCTTCGGAAGAACTATCGGAACTAAGAAGAGCTGATGTACCGGAAGTATCCGAGGTAAACGGAAGGTCAGGTGCCTTAAACAATTCAAGAACATTATTCTCAATATTATAAGCCTTTTTCTGGGGAAGTTTTCTTAGGCTTGTAATAAACGGGTCAGAAGAAATGAGGAGTGAATTCAAAATATCCTCATTTGTTTTGACACGCGATATCTTGCGAGAGAAACTTTCTCTATATTTTTTGAATTCCTTGTTGCGTGCTTCCTGTGCTTCTTCGCTAAGCTGGCCTATTGGCAATAACGCATGTTCTATGATTGCTGAGCCATGAATCAAAACTTTGTGGATTGTAGGTGGCATTGGGTACCAATTATACTTTTCCACAAACAGTTTGGCAGTTTCAAAGGCATATTGTTGAAACTTGTCCACATTGATTTCATAAGTACTAGCTATAGTCTGCAAAACAATTTTAAACCTTTTGATAACATTTAAATCCAACCCAGTAATCTTTGCCGCAACTTCTGGATCACTAAAAAATCTTCTAGCCGTGTTTCCGTCGTTACTGCTTCCGAAGCGAGGTTTTGGCTTATCGACTGCCAAACCCATCTCAATTTTAAATTTGCTTTGGATTTCTTTTTTTCTCTCAGCAACTAATTTTTTTTCATCCTCTCCACGAGCTTGCCACTTCATTAATGGTAGTTTATAACTAAGATGCAACAAGCATTCGAAGAAACGTATCCATGCATGCAGCACAGATAACCCGAATTCTAATCGTGATGTATCTATAATTTAAGTATTGGATACTTTTTCTAAGTTATTAAAATCCTTGGACGTAAGTCCGCAAACGAAGCATCTTTGGGTTGATTTGGTGTCTGTTACAGCATGCAAATTTTTCCATTCACCATTGTAAAGAGCATAGTAATTGTTACATGTATTGCGATGTTATTCATTGTATATGTGACTTCTTGCAGCTCTTCAATTTGCTTGCGCATTAGTTCCACTTCGTTCTTTGCCAATTCTGTTGTTTCATGCTGGAAAATAAACTTAATTGGCCTGAAGTACCGTGTTGAGGAGGGCCTTTCATTTTGCCAAATAACAAGTTGCTGATTTTCTCCTGGATTGTTTGTTATCAATCGAATAGGAACTAAAGATACTAGAATCTTTAAAATTTGCATCAAAAAAATGTTGTTTATACTCTGACTGCGCTGAACCATCCAGACCCCACTTACATATAAGATTCAAATTATTTAAAGAATCCGTTTCTTGCACGTCCAAAACTTCCTTTTGAGCATCTAATAGCCTATTCACAGTATGATCAAGTAAAGCCTGCAATTTGATATCAGCAACAGTCTCCGTAACCGTAATATGTTCTTTTGCGGGGTAACATTCTTTTATTGGCGAGTTGTATTTTTTTATAAGATGGAAACTTTGATTTAGCATTTAATCGTATGATGCTATATTGGTGTCTTGTAAGTTTGGCTTCAACAAACATCGACAAAGCTTCTCTTCCAGAAAGTTGTTTTTTCTTAGCGCCTTCAAACTTCTTGTACGCCAACCTATATTTTGCAGCTCTTTTGGGCGAACTGGTGCTCAAATCTTTCAGCAGTTTAGATGCTTCCACTTGCCCTGAAGATCGTAAACTCATTTGAGTAGCAAAAATTAGTTCTTCAGCTGAGTGTTCTTTTCTCAATTTCTCAGTTTTTAAGCGTTTGGTTATTTGTGAAAATTCATCGAAACTTTTACAAGGACGACCCTTTTTTTTCTCAGAAATTGCATAATTCTTGAAACTAATTGCAGAATCAAGCCAAGTCTTATTAAAAATAAGAAACCTTTGCTCTTTTCTACAACATTTTTGCCATCTTTTTTTGAAATCGGAAATGAAAAATGTAATTCGCTTTCGCAACATAGGGTTAGCATGATCAGGAAATTTCGTACGAATTTCAACGAATTCCTTTAATTTTGAAGATTGGATTGCCGAGGTTACGTCACCTGATTCCTTCATATGTTGAAATAATGTACGTCTTGTAATAAAAATGTCAGTTTAACCTGATCCTACAACAACAACAAAATAGAAACAAATATTTTTAAAAAACATATTTTTTTATAGTCGAGACAACAACCTCTTGGAGAAGCGATATCTTCAAAAAGCGCAAAAAGGCGCAACTTTTTATTGAAGTAACAACAAGTACACATAACACACGATCAAATAAGATACATTTCGAAGACATGTTTTGACATATTCACAAATAGAACCTTACACGAAAATACGGAAAAACACAATTTTCTTCAATTACAACCCACTTTCAAAAATTCACCAACATTTTATTTAACAACACAAAAATATAATTTTACATAATTATTGTCCAAATACCTGTGGGAATTGAATCCATTTCAAAAAAATATGTATACAAATAAATAAATTCGTAAATAATTGACTTTAACACTTCCTAGTTTTTTTTACTTAAATATTCCTGCTAAATCACTGCTCAGAATGTACAACTTCAGACGAATGACGTGGTCAAAATGCAAACAGCATTAAAAAAATAATAACGCACTTGTAAAATTAGGTCAGTTAACTACAACAACACCGTAATTTTTTTTGGATACCCCCAATTTTTTTTTTTTATTATTGCCAAGAATTCATGCATTTGGCCCCTGTGTGGGTCGTTTCGAGAGAAAAGTTCTTTGTGCGATGTACGGTCCCGTATGGAGAAGAAGATGAAACGACGAGCTGTACAGCGACGTAGACTTAGCCAGAAAGGTAAAAGTCTAACGACTAAGATGGCTGGGTCAAGTAGAGCGCATGGAAACCAATGCTCCTCCCCGTAAAGTCTTGGAATCCACACCTACAGTACAGCGCAGTAGAGGAAGACCGCAATTCAGGTGGCGCGCACAAGTGTTAAGTGACCAAGTAAATAGTTAGTTGGCCAAGTGTAATAAACTTAAAACTTTGAACTTTACTTCTTTACCCTCTACTTTCAGTTTATCGTATCAGCTGATCAGGAAAATGAATTTCCGTCTGAAAAATAGAAAGAATGCGGTCCTCATTGGTCTATACGACAGGTGCTTGAATTGCTGACTACAGAAATGTCGAGTACCTCCTTACGATTACTAGTACCAAAAGTGGTTGTGTTCTCTCTGTTTAATACTAAAAGATTATTTTCTAATTTATAGTCAAAGAGATTCTGGAATTAATGTCAAAGCTTTCTTATGAACGTAATGTGCGTTGGCGTCTGCTCTTACCTTCACGTTTAACAGAATTCAGTCCGTAAAAAGATCCTTACCTTCACGTTTAACAGAATCCAGTCCGTAAAAAGATCCCATTATAAGTGGTGGAAATTCTTATGTCACTAGTTTTACTGCTGTCTAGTCAATATTGCTAAAAGTTGTTAAGAAAGGAGATTAAATTGCTTAATAGCTAATACACATGAGTTTATGTATTAGTCTTCTTTCCATTGAGTAGAAAGGTTAGAGCTGGCGACTTCGGTGTGCTGAAGACTAATTTTAATTACTGTAAAGTTCATCATCAGTTTTATTTACCGCCTCACTAATCTGTTTATTTAACGTGCTAGCAATCTAAGTTAACACTGGGTTAACCCGACGAGCACCTTAAAGTCTGCATTACGTAGTACTGGTATAGATTTTTGAGCTAAGTTCAAAACATCTTCAATGTCTTCCTAAGGGGTATCTGCCTTTTAGCAACTCCTATGTTTCTTGATCTTTTAGAGGAGCTAGTCGATTTTTGCGTGTTGTTAAGAATGTCTTTTTCTCCGGGTCGCTAAGAGTTATGTCGTACAGAAGTACGGTTTTAGGGACCTTGAAACATCGAGGAATGTTAACAGTATCATTTGACAAGTTGAACCCATTACAATATATTCCTTTGGGAGACATCGAAAGCGTAACTAAAGTCAGTACTTCATCAGCTTAAAAACCTTTATCTATAGAACATACTGTTTTAGAAACAAATTATGTAAGGTTATACCCTTAAGAAAACCACACCGTAGCGGACAAACAAAATGTAAATGAAGTTAGAGATAGCAGTTGGGAAGCAGATGCTTCAAAGCGTAACCTTATATTTAATGATCTACATATATTCAAACGAACACCGCACTAAAAATGTGATACGTTGAGACATAAATTACATATCATTTATATTACATAAATTATATTATATTATATTACATACATTTTATGAACTCAGTCTTTACAATCTCATTAATAATAATATCTACACATCTATATTTTTTTCAGATACAAGCTCATACTCAAATAATTTCTGAAATTGGATATTGTCGTTCGTGGATTCGTACTAGTTTAAATGAATCGTTATTTTCATCATACCTAAACAACATTCGTAAAAACGGCGCCGCACTTAATCCTTACTACAAAAGAAATGCTTTCCTCAAAGACTCTGATATTACTGAAGTAGCATCAAAAATAATAGAAGGCATTGAATCATGTGTTAATTTCACTCTACCAGTAAACTCAAGCCTTCTTAATCAATGGCCCAACTATTCATTACAACTATCTGGTTTATGGACTTTGCCATTAAAATCATGTCCAGTACGATTTTTAATGTAATAATGAAAAGTTAATCGATTCTTTTTCAACAGATTAGCAGCGGTGTTGACGTAGCTAGTTCTATTACCGATGTTGTCAATATACCTACGCCACGACCACTTCAAACCAATGAACTGTTTTCTGAATCTATTTCAAACTCTCCCTTTAGCCGAACGTCAAATTTTGCAGTGGAAGATCTAACTCATAAAGAAAATGTAGACATTTTTCTTCAAAAATACGACGAAATGGAAAAAATTGTCGAAGAAGGAGAAGCCATCATTGAGCAAAGTTCTGAAATAAAATCAAAACACGTCTCTTCCACTACAGTTGTAGAGAACCCAATTAATGATTTAAAAGATAATTTAAAACGTTCAGAAATTGGGGAAAAACCTTTCTATGGAAATTCACTGACGAACTTAATGCAGACATCTTGGTCATCAGAACATTCTGATGAAAATAATACAAATAACAATAGTACATTACTGTACGAAGCAGCTAATTTAACTCGTTCCATAAGTAGTGTCAGCTCCGTAAACTCTGTACGTTCACCTATTGATAGATGTAGCTATAACACATTGCTTAAAAAACATGAAGATAATAGGCCAGTTGATTGGACCAATGTTTGGGAAAAATTCGTTGGATTAACTGGAAATGAAACTGAAAACATAGGAAATAATTTTCTTCCAGAACACGAACAAATTGTATGGTTTGTAAACGAAATAGTTGGAATACAAGTAATAATAATTTTTAAATGTTGTTTTAAGGCAGCTGCTGACTTTGAGGTTATTGTACATTCGGTCTCCGAAAAATTTGATATTAGTGAACTTCAGGAAATGGTAGAAACCTTATGCAAATTAGCTCATGAAAAAGGACTAGATGAACAGGGATTCCTTTGTAAATCTTGCGCACATCCTCTTGGAATAGGATTTTCACCAGCCCAGTAAGTTTATATTACTTTTACATATATTTAAAAAACAAACATTACAAAACTGCATTGCCTCCAGCTTGATCACAAATTCCATATGTGTACTACTATAAAATCTGTTTTTTGAGACAAATTAATTGAAATTTTGCAATAAATGAAAGCTGCTTCGACAATCGTTTTCCTACTTCTAAATATAAGTCCAATAAAATAAGATAAAATAATGATTTTGCATCGAAAACTTCGACGATTTTAGGGGAGAGGTTAGGTTATAGTGGCTGCCCAAGATGGAAACGGACACACTTAGGCCAGTTTAATGGCCCATTGTGATACCACATGAATCTTGAGGCTTCCTCCTAAGCTCAATGGAACCAGTTAGAGTCCCTTACGAAACGTGAGAGGCTGATTATACTGATATGATTTAGATCGTTTAGATCGTTAAAGAAGAATTCTCCTAGGTAATTCTTGCGTTTTCGAGCTGGAGCAGGGCATGTGCAGAGAAGATGAAGAACCGTTTCTTCCTCTTCCTCGTCCATACAGCTTCTGCAAAAGTCATTTGAGAATACGCCTAGTCTCGTGGCGTGCTTTCCTATTAGACAGTGTCAGGTTATGACACCTATTATCGAGCTTATATGCGATCTGCTTAGAGAGAGCAAGCACCTTGAACGTTTTAAATCCAGTGTTGGCCAGATGTTTTTTGTGGCTTGACACGTGGTGATGTTGGTCCACCTGGTGCCTGCCCTCCTCGCAGCGTCTTGCATTAGTAGCAGTTTACAAGTAGCGATTGGTATGCCAGTACTTGCCAAACGTGGTAGGATGGGCTGCACTGTACCGTTCCTGGCGAGTTCATCTGCCTTACAGTTACCTGGAATGTCTCTATGGCCCGGCACCCAGCATAGGTGAATATTAAACTGTTGCGCCATCTCCATTAGAGATGATCGACAGTTATGGACCGTTATAGAGTTTGTAGAGACAGAGTCCAGAGATTTGATAGCGGCCTGGCTGTCGGAGAATCAGATGTTGATATCACGTTTTCTTTGAGCCAAGACAAGACTTCCTTAATCGCCAAAAGTTCCGCCTGGAACACGCTACAATGATTGGGAAGGCGGAATGAGAGACTTAATTTCAGTCGTTCAGAGTACACACCACCACCAACCCCTTCTTTGGTTTTTGAGCCATCTGTGTAAAAGTGGATTGACTCATCCTCTAAGAATGTCCTATCCTCCCAAAAAGATGTGGTAGGTATAGAAATCTGGAAATTCCTGTCGAATTGTAGTTGGGGGATGGTGTAGTCTGTGTGCTTTGGAATTTATTCTAAGTACCTTAGAATTACGGAGTGGCCAATGTTGTTGTTAGTCCACTGCGAAGAAGCATTGAGGCGAATAGCTGAGCTTGCAGCTATTTGTTTACTAAATATGTCAAGAGGTGTAAGGTAGAGCAAGGTGTCCAGTGCCGCAGACGGGGTCGTGCGAAGCGATCCGCTTATACATAGGCAGGCTGAACGTTGGACTTTATTTAACTTCTGCCATACCGTACGTTAAAATCGGTCTGATTACCGATGTGTATAGCCAATGCGTGATTCTGGGCTGTAAACCCCATTTATTACCAATAGCTTTTTTGCAAGAAAAGAGAGCTACAGTAGCTTTTTTGACTCTTTCCTGTACGTTGCGTTTCCAATTTAGTTTTTTGTCTAAGACAAGACCTAGGTATTTAGCCTCGTCTGAGAATTTTAATTGGATTCCTTTAATATAAGGAGGGTTGACAAATGGAATTTTGTATCTCCTCGAAAATAAGACCAGATCAGTTTTGTGTGGGCTAACATCCAGTCCACACCGATCAGCCCAAAGTATTAGTCTGTCTAAGGCATTTTGTAAGAGTTCTTTTAGGATATTGAGATGCTTTCCTGAAACTGCTATATCAACGTCGTCCGCATATGCTATCACTTTGAAACCCTCCGCATCCAGACTAGTTAGGATTTCATTCACCACTAGGTTCCAGAGGAGAGGGGATAGAACACCACCTTGCGGTGTCCCTCTACTAACGAATCGTCTGCAAGAAGAGTTGCCCAGTTTTGAGTTAATTATTCTGCTAGTAAGCATTAAATGAATTAACTCCCGAAGCGAACTCTCTACATTTAGAGATGTCAGTGCAGATGTGATTGCAGATGTGTCCACGTTGTTAAAGGCACCTTCGATGTCAAGGAAAGCAACCAAAGTGAACTCTTTGTGATGCGTACTAAAGTGTGTAACGCTGTTTCCACCGATTTACCATACATGTTGAGACGAAGACAGAAGTCTTTCCAGGGTCTTAAGAAGGAATGATAATAACTTATAGGTCGTAGATCTTTAGGATTGACTTGGGAGCATTTACCTGCTTTAGGTATAAAAACAACTTTAACTTCTCTCCATGCCGAGGGAACATGGACCAGGTAAAGACAGCTTGTAAAAATTGCCTCAAGGATTGGTGCAATTATATCAGAAGCCTTTTGTAATTCGACTGGTATTATACCATCTGGTCCTGCAGCTTTAAATGGTTTGAAGCTGTTGAGAGCCCATTGTAGCTTATCCTTTGTGATTAGACCTTGTGGATATGTTGAATTTGAACTTGAACGTATAAAACTGTTGCAAGTTTCGGTAAGAGAACTACCAGGAAAATGAGTGTCCAATAGTAAGTTCAGCGATTCATTACTTGAATTTGTCCAGGAGCCGTCTGTATTTTTCAAGCAGCTTGGCATAGCTGGATTAGTTGAAAGAATTTTCCGTAACCTAGAGGCTTCAGAAGTTTCTTCTATCATGCCACAGAAGGATCGCCAAGAAGATCGCTTGGATTTCCTTAGTGCCTTCTTGTAGATTCTTAGGGATTCTTTGTAGGAGTCCCAATGAGAGGCTAGTCTTGCAGCTTTGGCCCGGTTGAAAAGTTTCCTGCATTCCTTCCTGAGCGAGTCAAGCTCTGAGGCCCACCATTGTGGTTTCCTCTTTCCTCTTATGTGTATAAGTGGACAAGCAATTTCTAGCGTTGTGTTCATAGCTGAGGTAAGGTCATTGACTTTGTTGTCAAGTTCGTTAGCGTTAGAGGAAGGACTAGATAGTCCAGGTTCTAGTAAACTCTGTAATGAGCTCCTGTATAAAGCCCAGTCAGTTTTCCGATAGTTTCGAAAAGTCAATGGACTCGGGTTATCATCCACATTTATATTGAAGTGGATATATCTATGATCAGAGAACGAGTGTTCTTTGGATACTTTCCAGTCCAAGATCAAATGATGTATTCTATCTGAGACAAGAGTTATGTCTAAGACTTCTTGTCGAGTTTTAGTTATTAAGGTTGGTTCATTACCAACATTACTTACTAAGAGGTTAGTACCAAGAATATAATCAAAAAGAGACTCACCTCTGTCGTTGATATTCGTACTGCCCCATACAGTATGATGAGCGTAAGCATCGCTCCCAATAATTAGGCGGATCCTTTGCCTTTCCGCTTCAGCGACGACTTTCTCCAGGGTTTTTCCAGGGAGAGGGCCAAGGTGGTCATGCCCAAAATACGCCGATACCAGCCAGAAACTTCCTTTGGTTGTTTCTAGCCTAGCTACGGTGGTATCTTTGTCACTGAAACGATGGAGTAAAAATACATTAATGCTACGTTTCACTAGTATGCAAGATCTAGGTTCACCTTTATCTGTCACACAAAGTGTGTAGTATCCAGGAGTCCTGAGTCCTCGAACAACGGATCCTGCAATCCATGGCTCTTGGATCAGGACAATATCTTCCCCGTTAGTCGCCAGACGGAGAAGAAGTGAGGCCAAGGCCTTTATGGAGTTTTGGAGATTAATCTGTACTAACTGCAGCATTTTGGCTACAATTAGGCAGATCAACCTCCACCACGGTTTTGTTTTGTTCCTCTGAGTCTGAGGATGAACCCAAGAGTTCGTCCTCGCTCAGAAGGATCATGTTAAGGTCGTCCTCAATCTCCATTAAGGATGGACTGTCCACGACTTTTGTAGAGAGTGCATTCGCGATTGGAGAGGACAAGGGTGCATCGTCACCCTCTGTTAGGAGAGAAGACGACGTGCCAGGTTCACCAACCGCTAGTTCACCTTCGGTAGTTTTTGGAGGCCCGCTTTCCGCGTTAACCTCATCTTTTTTACTTGCGACATATAGGAACTATATGGCAAGTTTTGCATTCGTGCAAAATTTCGAACTCGAGATTTTAATCAAACATGATATTACGATGATAGAGAAGTCGAAAAAAGTGGGTCCCGCGATTCCGTCCGGTCGGTTTTGTCTGTCTGTCCACGCTCCTACAGCCTAAACCATTGGGTCGATTGAGTTCAAACTTGGAAGTTAAGGTTTTGAGCAAATTCGCGTTAGGCGTTTTTTTCATTTTTTTTTTAAGATCAAAACTAACAGTGGCCCCCATACAATTTTTTTGGTCAAAAAACGAAAATTCGAATTTTCTCAAAAACAAACCGATAGATTTTTTTTTAATTTTATCTAAAATTTTATTTTTTAACTTGGCTTCTTTCTATAAGAAAACCATATTTTTGTATTGCTCAGGAAAGGTACCGCTCATAGAACCGTTATTTTGTTTTTTAATTTTCTCAGCAACTTATGAACTGATTTTAATATTTTTTTTTCTGAATAAGCTCCTATATTTCCTTAACAATATTTGATTAACAGAAATTCAATTTTTAATTGTTTGGATTTTTTAAAAAATATTGAATTTTTATTTTTCAAAACTCTATATCTCAAAAACGGGTCAACAATTTTTTACGAAATGCAAACGTAAGACGTATATTTACAATCACTAAATAACTGCATTCCAAAAATATTTTTAGAACAAAATTGGAAAATTTTATATATAAAAAATTAATTTTAAAAAAAACCGCTCTAACGATTTTCAAAATAAAAATTTAAAAAATCAACGGTTTTTTTATTTATAAAATGGCATTTAAATTTTTGAAGACAAACTTATTTTTCAAGTAAAATTTTGAATCTTAAAATATTATTTTTTTAATTATTTTTAGTGTGCATGAGCCCGAAAGAGCGCATTATTTTGACAAAATTGTAATTACATTCCTAGCTTTCATCCAAATTAGTGCAGTCACTTCTTAACTGGCTGTAAACAACACATGAACAGCAATTTCTTGTACTTGTTCGTATGCTTGTTTTTTAAAACTTTACTGAAAAAAATAGACTGAACGTAATAACTCCATGTTTGCGCTGAAAACTTGTAGTAAAGAAGGAATATAGTATGTACCTTTTAAGCCACCAATAACATTCCTTCATTATCATCATAAACATGTCCTTATCTATCTATCTGCATAAAGCTAAGCACGCCAAGTGAACTATTCTATGGTCGTTTTAGGCATCTACCTGCTACCTAACTACACAACCAATAAGCGATCGCCTTACAATTTAACCATTCATGGTCTGCCTCTTTCTTATCTTATTTATTTTCCATCCTGGTTCTTCTAATATGAAATGACAATAAAGCTATCTAAAGGAAAAAAGCTTTTAAGGAACAAGTTGAATCTATATGAATCGCATCGTAGCTTTATACATAATACAAACCATTTTTCATATACAAAGATCGTACCCAAGTAAAAGCAGACTTATGAATGTAAATAAAAACAAATATCGGTAAAAGATCCTAAACAGCTGACGTAAGAATGCAAAAGTTTGTTTCATCCCCTTATTAGATACAATATTAAGCCATTTTGTTTTTTATATAAAGTGCATTGATATAAAAAAACAAAAACAAATTCATCAACCTTTATATGAAAGCTCTTTATGTGAAAACATATAAGAGGATAGACTCAAATAAAATGAAGGAAATTGTGTTGACTTTTTCGGTCGAAAATTAATTATCTCCCTTATTCTGCTGGCTGCTTATGGGAATGGGAATAATATTTTTCTCTCGCTCCCGCTGAATTTCTCCACTTTCGATAGGTACTAACGCCACGCCAACGACTCGGCATTTGGTCGCCCTAAAGCCTAGTACATACTTCCTCGTGAAGTGAACGTTCGCCAGTGGAGAAAGTGAACTTTTGACATTGCTCACTGGTACACACTTGTGAGTACACGTTGTGAACATTTGACTTCAGCTTCACCAACAGTTCCCGTACATTTTGCACGTGAATTGCCCGTGAACGAAAACTCTCCACTTTGTTCTCCACTCAGCTTCACGAGCAAGTTCACGGGTGAACCAAAAACTGAAATTTGTATGGGTTCACGAGATGATTCACAAGTATGTACTAGGCTTAAAAGTTTATGCTCATGAGAGTACTATGGTTTTCATATACAAAGATTGTGCGGTTTTTTGACAATTCAAATGGCATTTATATCTTTGAAGCCAAACTTATTTTATAGGAATATTTTTAAATCTCATATAAGTACTTTTTTAAACAGACTCTTTGCATACAGGAGCAAGTTCGTGCGACCCAGTCGTGCATTTTATTATATATTCGAATTTTAATGGTTTCGAAACCATAGTTTATGGAGCCCTCGTTTAGGGCTAGAGGAGCCAAGGATTCTTTATTGAGTACCACAATGGCGCTCCTATAAAGACCCTTCACTTCCTCTAGCTTGGCTATTTTCCAGTTATGCGTCGGAAGGGACGGGTTACACACTTTGACCATCTCGAGAATGTCCTCGATACCAGCAGGTTTAATCGGTATCCAGATGCGGGCTCTAGGTCTGCTGGGAATGTCTTCCACAGCGACAACTTCGAGCTTCGCACCTGGCCAAACTTCACCTAACCGGCTGACAGCAAGCTTGTAAAGGTCACAAGATTTCTGGTCGCCACAAACCATGAGTTTGACATGGCTTTGATGCCAACCCCCATCGCTTATGGAAGGAAGTGGTCCTGGAAGCTCTCTCAAAATGCTCAAAAAGCCACCCGAGAGCTTAACCTTGACCAACTGCCAACGATCAGCCGATATTGTGCCATCATCATCGCTCCTGTCAATGACCGCAACCACGACTTTGCCCTTCGCGACGTCACTGAAACTGAAACAATCCTGATGGGATTGAGGGGGGTGCTCGTATTATGCACCCGAGGCCGTTTTGGTGTCGGTGCGGCCCCCTCAAGAGATCTTTCTCTTTTGGACGTAGAGTCCTTATTGGATCTAGTTGTAGCAATTATGCTTTTGGCCCATTCGACGCTAGCGGTTTGCTACAGTGTCTTTTCAGCCCCCGATGATGCACCAGAGGCCTTCAAGATTTTCGCCGCATGCCGCCTTTGTCTATAAAGACCTTTAGAGATTTTGCCATTTCTGGAAGTATTCTCAGTAGTAGTGGTAGGGCCATTTTTCACAACCCTGCCACTACTGAAATTAGGTATCGCTACCTTTTTAATCCCGTTGCTACCAGCAGCAGAGGAGGGTCCATGGTTAGCCACTACTCCCTTCTCTGTGTTGGGCGCAAGAGATACGATAGCAGGCTTTGACACCAAGCTGCCGCCCGGTCCTGAAGAGATACCGGTCTCACTTATGTTTTTATTTTTGTTTTTGTTGTTTGTTTTGTTCATTTGTTGGTCCCACGAGACGCGAAGAAAAAATGTCCATCTGCACAGAGATTCGCATGTACAGATAAGGCTAGTTAATCCGGAGGTCGCCAGGTATCCGGATACTCCGTTAGGGGAGAACCTCATTTATACGTCATGATGAAAATCCTCTCATTTGGCTTGGATCACAAAATTTTATTACACTTTTTTCAATTTACTAAAAAATATGGGGATTTGTAATTACATATGTACAGTCCCTGGCAACATTATTAGACGCACTTTAGATTTTATGTTAAATCTCAATTTTCAGTTATTTCAAATAACTTAGGTGGAGCAAGAGTCCGTAGAGAACCAGGGCCTAGTGACTTACAACTCTCAACCATTCCTGTGTGCGAGTGATTACAAGGATGGAGGGGACCTACAGTTTATATGCCAAATCCGAACGGCTAATTTGAGAAAGCACTTTTCATGACAAGAACTACTCTTGGAGAATTTGTCAATTTCTTGCAAGAGGCAGTACCAGTGAAAAAACTTTAGATGGCACAGGCAGGGATTAAAACCAACAACGCACTTTTTTTTTATTAAAGTCATTTTTATGAATTAATTCTTAAACTTATCTTAAAGCTAGACAAAAGTTCATAAAACTTGCCTAATTAACCATAACTTACAACTAACTTACTGGTCCCATATGTACACTCTAAGTTAAATTATAATACTAAATACTAATGCCTTTTGGCCCTGTGATCTTTTTTACTATAATTCAATTTTATTTTATTGGAAAATTTTAAAGAACTAATTTTAGTATTTTTTTTTTCTTTTACTTAAAAACTTCTTAAAATTAGGTCTTAAACTACTGAAAACTAGAACAACCGCAGAAGCAAATCTAGGTTTATCTTTTTTTATTATTATTTTAATTTTTTTTTGTTCCGGCATGCCTACTTTACTAAAAAATAAACACTAAAACTATAGAACAAGTATGTAAGCCGGCTAAGGCTTAAAAACCTATTCCGACCTACTATCAAGTGCCGATTAAAGCCACCCAAACTGGTTCTCCCGCTTCACCCTCTCAATTCGGTCCCGTTCGGACACAGCTCTACGGAACCGAAGCCGGTACATCGTCGTAAACACTGCCGCTCGAACACCTGAAATTACTCCATCTAGGTATGGGCTTCGTTGAACTACAGAACTACACAGGACAACCATAAACAATCATAGGCCGTATGATGGCCATGTACCTATAAACATATATTTTACCTTCACTCAGGGGTCAAGTCGACTGCCATTTCGTCAGAGCGAAATATAAATACTGATCTAACCAGATACTGAGGTACTTCACTACACTTTTGCTCGTTAATCATTGCCCGTGAACATCAACGATGACCATCTTGGGCCAATTCTTGCACATATGCCTCGTGGCTCTAGCCAACGGAGTCCGGAACAGAATTGTTTCCGACTTCTGTACATTTATTTTCAGTTTTTAGTCGTCGCAATATCGCTGAATTTTGTCGAAATCACGCTGCAAGAGAATTTCAATAACCTTAACCTTTTGGACCGTTCTGTACGCAACTAGATCGTCGTCGTACGCAATTGCCTTTCAAAGACTACCTAAGAGATCGGTGGTGTAAATGCTGAAGAGAATCGCCGAATTCACCGCTCCCTGTTGAAGACCATTGTTACATTTGGAATGTTAACCATATGGTGTCAAAAGCCTTTTCCAAATCAACCAGAACAGCACCAGTGCATTGTTGGTTTGATTTATAACATTGGATATCAGAAACGAGTTTAGACGCAGCATGAATTGTGTCATGGCCCGCCTTGAAACCGAACTGGATAATATGCATTGGTCAGTGCATTATTGAAGAGTGTTGTATAAATGTCAATTGCCTCCATCGGCAAATGTTTTAGTACAACGTTGGATATACCATCGGAACCTGCTGCTTTTTTTTTGTATTCCGTTAAAGATGAGCTGTTTTCCAGGTAGTGGTGGGGCCGAATGCTAACATTCACCTTGTATACTTGCTGGAAAGCAGCTCCCACTCCTCCACCTTCTCCTTCGAATCTTCAATTATGTAAAAGTCATCGTTACAAATAGCTTCTTCTGGATCTACATATTTGCGCTGTCCTAAGTACTCTTCTGTTCTCTTCAGTTCCTTGGAATTTCAGACGCGGAAGGTCATTATCGTTCTTTTTCTTTCAGCAAACATACTCGGGTCACCTGGTGCCATTGTGCTCAACATTATTAAATTAAATACAATACTTAAGGGTTCCTGACATGACATATAGTCCACTTTACAACTGCCATGCAACCGTAAATATGTAAAGCAGGGCTTTTTCATAGTGTAATCGAAATATGTGAATTTACTTTACGTTTTTGAATGCCACGATTAATTTAATGAATTTCATTCATTTTCTTTTGCAGAAATTTTCTATAGTTTTGATGTATGAAATAATTGATCACAAAATCTAATCTTATATTCTTTTTACTAAGAAATAGTGAACAGTTAAAAACGGCTCTGGTATGCAAAATCGTATGGACCCTAAACCAAAATTATTTAATAAATTGGTACAATTTTGAAAAGTTTCTAGATTAAATGCTTTATTATTATTTAATAATCGCATAACGAAATTTAATAAATACATTTACTTAATGACAATATTCTATGTTTTTGAACCTTACTATTAAATAAAAAAGAACTGTTATTTTGTTAGTAAATTTACTATTCATAAATTGAGCCAAGGAACAAATTGTATAAATAAATGATTTAACTGTTCCTAAAATAATGATCGGTATGTTATGTATGCCAATCAAAAATCAAAAGGAGTAACAAGATCAGAAAGAATAAATTCAAAAATCAATTTTTAAATAAATATTTGTCAAGGCTATGTAATCAACAAAAGTGTTTTTAGTTTTGTTTAACATACAACATCAAAAAGTAAATTGTATGTAATTTTAAAAAAAGACAAAATAATTAATCCACAAAGAATGCTATGGCCTAATTACAACTGCTACAACCTATTTCCTATGAATTTACCAGTTACGTTGCTACTAACGATACATACATAAGTACATTAAATGTTTTCTCTTGAAAGGCAATAAACTTCATCTTCAAATATTCTCTTATTTTAATACGAAAAAAATACTGCTTATTAATAAATTTAAATGATATTCATATCTATAAGTAGCAAATTAATGAAATTTTTTTAGGGTATGCGCGTTCAGCGGAAACTACTATTGCAAAGCTTGTATGGATGTCGAACTTGTTCTTATACCAGCCAAAATAATTTATAATTGGGATTTCCGTAGATATCCGGTTTCGAAAAGAGTTGCGGAATTCCTTACTGAATTCCAATACCATCCTTTTATTGATTTAAAAGTAAGTTTATTTGATTTTCATTTTTCCCCAAAAAAAAATAAAACTTAATTTTAGCTGCTTAATCCAGACATCTATCATGCATCAGAACAAATGGCTGAGTTACAGTCGCTTCGGATACGTCTAAATTTCATAAGAGCCTACCTTTACACATGTTGTCCTTCAAGCATTGAAGAATTGCAAAAGTTAGTTTTTATGAAAGATTATCTCTTTGAGCACATACACCAATATTCGATTGGAGACTTGAATTTAATTCAACGAGGAACTCTTGCGAACCAGCTTCAAAGAGCAGTTAGTTCTGGAGAACTACACATTCTTAAATGTGTCCTGTGCAGTGTAAAAGGATTCATCTGTGAAATTTGCAATAGTCATAAAGTCTTATATCCGTTTCATATTGACACAACATATCGAGTAAGTAATAAAGCTGTTTATCTAATGAAACTATATGATTGTAAATTTATTATATTTAGTGTGAACCTTGTGGAGCAGTATTTCATGCTAGTTGCTTAAACGAATTAGAACCTTGTCCAAAATGTGAACGAAGAAGAAAACGACAGGATTTACCATTATTCGAAGCTATTCAAAATATGACTTAAGCAATAGTTTTATTAATGTTTCTATGTATTATAGCACAAACTTAAAGGTTTAGATATCAGTGAATGCAATTTCACAATTATTAATAAAGGATACAAATTAAATGCAATTTCATTAAAATTTGTTTCAAAATAATAGACTACCAATAGTAAATATTCCCACATAAACCAATTTTTTACAAATGAGGTGTCAAACAAAAAAAACTGAAGACTATTGCTTCTGTACAGAGAGAAAAAACTAAATTTTAGTTTTTTTCTCTCTGCTTCTGTATTGGTCAGAATCGGAGCAGTTTTTTCTCTCTGATCGGAGTGTTGATAGGATTACAAGGGTTTGAGCGCGGCGTGGCACGAAGGATTTGGGCGATTTCGAGGGATTTAAAACACCTAAAGTTTGATTTGTGGTGTGGGTTGCGAGACCGGCGTTTTTGTGTTGTTGAGGAAATCATCGTTCACAAGGTATTCTTCAACTTATTTGTAATTTTGTTTTAAAAAAATCAAAAACTTTTTCGCTACGAATATACATAGAAACCGTTCATTTATTTATTCTCAAATTTTATGTAGAGAAATACGTTTTAAGAGAAAAAAATTAAAACTGAAATCAAAACAAGAAAGATCAGCACAAGAACTTTCATGTTATGTGCCATCTTTGACGTGCCACTCTATTGTGGCAACTTAGCTCCAGGCAGAGAGAAAAAAACTAAACTCTTGCTCCAGGAACAGGGCCTCTAATGGCTGAAACACATACACGCTTTAGCTTCGGCTTCGTCTGCGTTACGTTAGGCCTGCTTCGGGGTTGCTTTGAATGACATTTCTATTATTTCATCCCTCCAAAGAGTAAATATTTTGTTTGTTGACATTTTTTTACAGCTGATGAGCTGTCAGACAAAGCAAATGTTCAGATAATTGAACTAGAGCTTCCGTTTGGAGTCACATTACGTTACATTACGTTCTTTTCCTTACGATTGTCAAACGAAACGTGAGGTCGAAGCTCCATTGTGATAGCATGCGTTAAATTCCTATGGCTGAACTCGTAAACGTCAGGCGAAGCCGAAGCTGAAGCGTGTTTGTGTTTCAGCCATAATACTGAATATGAATAGTTAAACAAAGTATCTACAACATTCATTGTATCTCTTCATTTAACTATCTATTCATTTCACTCTAATAGAATCTTTTACTTTTTTAAGCTAAAGAAATTCTTTTGTTAATAAATTGTTTGAAAATATAAATGTATGTGTAGTTATTTCATCTTTGACTACACCAAAAACACTATATAGACTGTTTTTGAACTACACTATTGTGGCGACACTATAACGACAGTCACGCTCCTGTTGGCGAATTCCAACTTTCAACATTTCATTTTCAAAGTGTACCAAAAACTAAAGTAGAAAGTTCCAGAATAAAACAAATCTTTAACTCAAAGTGTACGAAAAACCAAACGGCCAAATTGGGCAGATACAAACTGAAATTTGAATTTCTCTAACCACTCGTACTTTTATTCTCTTTGAATTCGGTCTGTTTTTATATCACAAAGTCTCTAATTTCAATTAATATTCATTTAACTTTATGTACGTGTTAATTTATTATTACTATCATTATTATTAAAATTGTTAAAACTAATCTAATTGTTTCTTTTCTTTGGTTCACTTGTTTCTGTGGTGAATTTGGTACTCGTTTAGTTGGTGTCAATAAAAGACACCACATTGGTGACCCCGACGTGATATACGTTAATTTTTTTCTAAGTTGTATTTGAAATTATTTTCATGTTGAGCCGAACACCACCGAAAGCAACCTCTGGAGCACGAACCATGTCCCAAGAAAATCCAATGGATGGCAATCAGAGCTTACTTGACGTAGAAAATCCACCCTACGACTCAGGCGCTCAAACTGCACACTGCGATAGCGGACTGACTGGAGGAGATGGAAACAAAATGTATCCATTCAACCAAATCGGCATGCTTTCTCCTACGCTACAACAACAGGAATACATATATGCTGTCAACTTGCATCTTCCTCAATTTGCTCAAGAATCACCCGAGCTTTGGTTCGCGACTGCTGAAGCGGATTTCGTTGCCAACAGAATCTCCAGCGACGCGCAGAGAACCTGAAAACCGTCATACTCCAACGTTTTTCAGAATCTCGTCAGAGGCAGCTCCAGAAGTTACTCGGAGAGAAGGTCCTAGGCGACAAAAAACCTTCCCAACTGCTTAAAGAAATCAGAGAGCTTGCCAAGAACGCCGTAACAGATGAGGTTCTACATCAGCTCTGGACAGAGCGACTGCCCGAAAAAATTCGTCCATTGTTGGTGGTTTCCGACAATCTCAAGGACTTGAGTGTCCTAGCAGACACGGCAGACCGCATAATGGATGCTCTCAGCAGCACTTCTGTCATGGCGGTTCACGGCAGGGACATCCAACCGTCTCATTTCAGAATGCAGTCTGAATACTCACGTTTGGAGCAACAATTGCAAGAGATGCAACTAACCATTCTCAATTGCCAAAAAGTGATACGGAGCCTAAGCTTAAATCAACAACAAATAGACAAAACCCTCTATGAGATGAGAAGTGCACAACCACAGCAACAGGCAAATCACAAACAACAACAGTGTCAACACCATGTCCAACGGCCACGAGGAAGATCCACCACTCCCAAACGTAACAACGGCATCTGCTACTATCACAATCGATATGGAAGTGACGCTTGACATTGCACCAAGCCGTGCAGTTTTGGACCGACAACATCGAACCAGGGAAACTAATGATGCTGTCATCAACCGAGCAGTAGTTGGTGACTGCATAGATGCATCGCTCAGAGAGGTCAGACTGCACATCAAGGATCGATCAACAAACCAAACTTTCCTCATTGATTCTGGATCTATCGTCTCAATCATTCCGGTGAATGTATTCAAAACCAAGCCTGAAAGAGACACGATGCAACTTTACGCAGCAAATTCATCAACCATCAACACCTATGGCGTTAAAATCCTAAAGCTCGACCTCAACCTACGAAGATGTTTTTCCTGGACATTCATCATTGCCGACATTCCCACTGCCATCATTGGAGCCGACTTCCTTACCCACTTCAAACTGCTTCTGGACTTAAAAAACCAGCGTCTCCTAGATCCTCTCACCTCCTTGTCAACCAAAGGTGAATCACTAGAGACGAAAACGTTTAACATCTCCACCATCAATACATCGCTTCCAAACAAATACACCCAGCTCCTCAAAGAATACATCAACATAACCAGACCAAATTTCAAACCAAATCTCAACAATAGCCACTACGCTCATCGCATCATCACACATGGTCCACCAGTCTCTGCACGGTCCTACAAACTCGCAGGAGAAAAGGCATCTTCAGCAAGGACACAAATATTCAGCATGTTGGAAGAAGGCATCATCAGACCTCCCAGAAGTCCTTACGCAAGTCCCATTATCCTCACAAAAAAGAAAGACAACCAATGGCGACTACAGAAGACTAAATTTCATAACTGAAGCTGACAAATATGCACCTCCACTCGTCCAAGACCTTTTCACTCGTTTGTATGGCGCATCTATCTTTACCAAACTTGATCTGGACAAAGCATATCATCAAGTTCCCATGCACCCAGATGACATCCACAAAACAGCCATCATAACACCATGGGGCTTATATGAATACACGGTTATGCCATTTGGTTTAAGAAATGCCACACAAACGTTTCAGCGATTTATGGACTCAATCTTTCGAGACCTCAATTTCGTTTTTGTGTATATTGACGATATACTAATCATGTCACAAAACGAAACACAACACCAAGAGCACCTCAGAACAGTCTTCGAAAGATTACAAGCGTTTTCACTAAACATCAATACAAAAAAATGCGAATTTGGTAAGAAAGAAGTCAATTTCCTCAGTTTCATCATCAACGCTCAGGGATATGCGCCATCAAGCGATAGAGTTGATGCCATCCTTGAATTCAAAAAACCGGGAACCATAGAATAATTTAGACGCTTTCTTGGAATTACCAATTATTACAGACATTGCATTCCAAATGCAGCAAAGTTGCAAGTTCCTTTAAACAACTATCTCAAGCATTCAGTGAAAAAAGACAAAACACCAATCATCTGGACAGAAGAAGCATCAAAAGCTTTCAAGGAATGCAAAAAGCGAATAGCCAACCTGGCCCTTCTCGCGTTTCCTTCTCCAGATGCTGAGATACAACTCACAACTGATGCTTCCTCCACCGCCATCGGAGCCAAACTGGAACAATTGTCTGGAAGTAATTGGGAACCACTTGGATTCTTCTCACGAAAACTAAGGCTACTGCACATACGATCATGAGCTTCTTGCCATATTTGCATCTATCAAGTTTTTCCACCATCTCTTGGACTGTCGCACATTCGTCATAAGAACCAACCCATCTTCACTACATCTTCAAGAACTACAGGCTGAACAAGGCGTCAAGATCTATTGCGACATCTCCCAAGGAATCGTCAGACCTTACATTCCGTTATCATTAAGAAGACAAGCTTTCAAAACCATCCATGACATCGCACATCCCAGCGGTAGAACCACTTCATGTCTGCTGAGAGAGAAGTACACCTGGCCTGGCATTCGCAAAGATACATTACAATGGTCTCGAGAGTGTTTATCTTGTCAGAGAGCCAAAGTAAATCGACACACAAAACTTCAACCAGACCACCTCAGTACCAGACTCAAGATTCAACCATGTGCACATCGACATTATCTTCTTACCAATGGTCCAAGGCTATTAATACTGCCTCACCATGTTAGACCGCTTTTCAAGATGGCCAGCTGCAGTACCAATCAAAGACATGACCGCTGACACTGTCGCAACAGCACTGTTCAATCACTGGATATCTCATTATGGTTCGCCTGTTACCATCACATCAGACCAAGGATCGCAATTCGAGTCAGTGCTCTTCCATGCACTCACCAACCTCGTGGGAACACAGAAGGCAAAAACAACACCCTACCATCCTCAATTCAACGGCATAGTCGAACGCATGCACAGGACACTCAAAGCAGCACTAATGTGTTCTCCAAAATCATGGATTGAGATTCTGCCGACTATATTACTTGGACTAAGGACGTCTTTCAAGGAAGATATTCAAGCCACTCCTGCTGAAATGCTTTACGGCACACATCTGAGAGTTCCTGGTGAGTTTTTTGTGTCAACAGATCTTTCATCCGATTCATCACTCTTTATTGAAAAACATCGAGAATACATGCGAGGAATACGTCCAACACCAACTGCACATCACAACAAAGCCAGGATCTTTATCTCCAAGGATCTCAACAAATGTACACACGTCTGGTTACGCTGTGACCACGTTAAAGCTCCCTTAGAACCACCATACCAAGGTCCTTATAAAGTCATCGAAAGAACATCAGACAGAATCTACAAATTAAACATCAATAACCAGGAAAAAAATGTGTCAATTGACAGACTCAAACCATGTTACATCAGTAAATCCGACAGCATCAAAGCAGATGAGACATCTACAGCAGCAACAACTCAAAAAATCCATCCACATCTTTGGAGTTCCACTATGGATCCGCCACAACAAACTTACCAAAGACGAATCGTGAAATTTCATCAACCAGCTGATAAAACCCACTCAAGGGGGAGTACTGTGGCGACACTATAACGACAGTCACGCTCCTGTTGGCGAATTCCAACTTTCAACATTTCATCTTCAAAGTGTACCAAAAACTAAAGTAGAAAATTCCAGAATAAAACAAATCTTTAACTCAAAGTGTACGAAAAACCAAACGGCCAAATTGGGCAGATACAAACTGAAATTTGAATTTCTCTAACCACTCGTACTTTTATTCTCTTTGAATTCGGTCTGTTTTTATATCACAAAGTCTCTAATTTCAATTAATATTCATTTAACTTTATGTACTTGTTAATTTATTATTACTATCATTATTATTAAAATTGTTAAAACTAATCTCAGTGTTTCTTTTCTTTGGTTCACTTGTTTCTGTGGTGAATTTGGCACTCGTTTAGTTGGTGTCAATAAAAGACACCACACTATAAGAATAGGAACGCCGTCTGTGGGCTGGTAGATAACCCAAGATAACTCAATCACTTACTAAGAACCCATAGGGTGATGCAAATTAAATCGTAGAAAAAATAAAAAAAAAATAAACATCGTTATTTATTTGTCAAAGTCTATCCGCAGTTTAGTTGATTGGTTTACACTACTTAAGCAAATTGAAGAAAAGTAGTCAATGCAGTAAAAAAAACTTAGGAAAACAAACAACGATTAGTTGAGGAATCCGAACCCACCAGTCTTTGCAGATTGAGTAGGGTTATAGACGACTACCCTACGAGAGCAAAGAGCTGAACCCACTATAAGATTTATAGTGATATATAGAGTTCCAGTCTACTGCATAGACTTGATCACTAAACTGTGGTGTTAACACAATAATCAAACTGGATCAGTCAGGTAAACGAAAGAGAACACAGCTATCACCGGATTTGGTCGGTGTACCCAGTAAAAAACCACATCCCTAATAAATATATCTACCAAGAGAACCGACTTATGGGGTTTGCTCCCTTTCGACCTACAACTGCCCTAGAACTGTAATTTGAAAACTCAACAAAATGTAACCAAACCAAAATCTTTCCCAGTAAACCAAATGAAGCTAAAACAATTTAAATCCAAAATATTAATTTGTTATTTTAATTAAATTAATTTAATGTTGCAACAGAAGAAGTGACATTCCCTGAAAGAAGTTACAACGCCAACATGTATATTCTGGAGCGAAAAATAACAGGCCACTAAGAGGTACAAGTTCAAGATATGTAAGTGTGTTCATCACATTCATTTTAAAATCAAATTATATGAATATTCTTTTTTTTTGTAGAAATTACACTTCACGACAAGATTTTATTCCTAACAATCCAATCGCACTATTCCGATAGGTTCTTATGCCCCCGCGTTGATTTAGTACAAACGAAGAATCCAATATGTCTAGTATGGCGTTGGTGGGACTCTTAATACAACGTGGTTCCTCAGTCAGTTATGTGTATCTCAATAGACTCGTGTTTAATGATGGAGTCGATGTTGCTGCAGGCACGGTCGCCTGTTGTTTTGTTCGAAATCGATCATTCACCGTTCCTCTTTCTTGGTTGGCAGGTAGTTAGCGAACAATTGAATGCGATACTTGATCAATCCCTGATGGTATTCCGGCTTGATGACATTCTGTTCGCATTGTCGACAACGCAGAGATCGCTTGATTCACAAATACTTCCGCTGCGAATAGAGGTTGTTCGCTGTGAATAGTTGATCGGCAGGTTGGCCATGACGCTGCTGAATTGTTGTGACTATAAAGAAATTAATTTTCATTATATAAGGATATCTCAAATGGAAGTCGACTTACTGTTTTTGATGTTGATTTTCTGTGTGAAAATCGATGGATTCAACTCGCCGACATCGTCAGTAGCTGCCGAGGGACTGATCTGAATCTGTTAGGCCTTTTGGGGATTTTTGTCGGGCCAGTCCATTTGCCTCCGAATGATTGCCACCGTTAAGTGCAATCCTTAAGAGCAAAATAAATGGATTCGTTTTAGATTTAATATTCGAACTCACATAATTTACAGTCAAGGTTGGACTTTTTTTGGAGTCTTCCTGCGATTTAAGTCTTGTTTTTCTTGCTTCTCTTGCAGAACTACCGGCTGGTAGTACACTTTACACCTAAAATATGAAGATTAAGTGAGTTGTTCACGATATGAATTTATTTCTTGGTAGCTGGTGAATAGGCCACGTTGGCAGTTGCTGCTGTTATGTCGTTCCAATACAACACTTAGCTGCTGGGAGAAATGCGTTAGCGGTCAACTATTGTATGGCAAAACTTCCTCTTACATCATTGACTTGGTGGTGTTGTTGATGATGATTTTATTGCATTAAATGGTTTGACTATTGGTAGAGATGGTGACACCTCCACCTTCAATGCCTGCCACAGCTATTGCCGTTGAGATGTACACACAAGAAATTGGACAGCGTCTGTCTTTAAAAACAGTGATATTATTTTGTTAAGAGCAATATAATATAAAACAAAACTTACCTGTAAATCAGCGCCTTGTTTGCTTCTTGCATTTATGGTATGTAATTGGCAGCATCTAAAATGAAAACACAGATTATAAATTAAATCGATAATTTTGACACCTCTTCACTGTAATTTGACTTACTTTTTATTAAATGAAGTGAACTTGTATATACTCTCTTCATTATGAAGGCTTTTAGTTTGAAAATATCAAATTATATTATGTATCGAAAAAATTAACAAAAACTTAATCTTAAAAGCCGAAACACATTGTTTTGTTTTGCAAAATTGAAATTGTGGAATTGTCATTCTTGACAGGTCACAAAAATTCCATAAGTTGTTTTTTCTTTTTGTCCATAACTCACATGTACATATTCACCGATAGCCAATTTGAGAGAGTTCACGTCAAATAAAATTTTAAGGTGTTTCAATCAAGACGGGTATCGGTTGGTTCTCTTGGTAAATATATTCCTCTATGGCTCGGACGAAGAATATACGAAGCTTTATCAAACAGTAGTGGAAATGTCCACATGGGACACTATGATGGAGCAATTTCGAAGAATCATACAGGAAGAAATGAAGAGCACAAAGGATACAGTAGATTCTCACTCAAAAGAATTGAAAAAAGAAAACATCAATTTCAAAAACAAAATACAACAGCTCGAAGAATATACAGAAGAGAGTTTAAGAAAAAACGAAACGTTTGATAAATATACACGAAAAAACAATCTCATTTTAAAGAGTTCGAAAAGGATTCACTGGAAAAAAATGATAAATGAATGCTATGTAAAAGCATTCTTAAAATAAATGAAAGATTAGAGATTGTAAGAATTTTAAGTTTAGGGAGAGTTGATAAGTAGAATTTTCTAGTCGAATTTGAAGCACAAGCAGTAATGCAACAATCCTACAAAATACCGCTAAACTAGCAGGAACAAAGTATGGCATTCAAAGGGATATGACTCAGAAGGAAAAAGAACGTCACAATTATCTGCTACGAATACGAAATGCAATAAGAAAATTTGATAAAACAGAAACAATTAAGTTCAAGGGCAAAAGCTTGATATAGAAGGAAAATTGTTTACGGTGGTAGCAAATGAGCTGCAAAGTGAGGGGAAATATATAATAAAGATTTTTCAAGAATGGATTTCCATCTGGAATCCAGTTAATGCGAGACCATATTAGATTAGCAATTATATGACTGTTGTGAACAAAATTTAAATATTTTAGATTGTAAGAAAACTGAAACAAAAATCGTGTCCTACAATGTTTCAGGACTATCAAATAAATTAATATATCCAAATTTTTTAAATTATTTATGTAATTTTAACATTTTTTTGTTGTATGAAATATTCCTTGTGGATCATTTTGACAGATATACAAAATTTTCCCCAGTATTTGATTTGACATGGACACCCGCAGTACGTTCACCACAATTTAGAAGAGCGAGTGGTGGATTAGTAGTTTTCATAAACCGAGATATTATGAAGGAGCTAAGAACTGATTGTACAAAAATCTTGGCAAGGATGCGGCTTCGTCATTGGAGCCAGACTTAGGCAAGAAGTCTTGAGCTATTGGTGCATTGATGAGCGCCTCATGACCATACGCACCAAGGCAAAATTCGGCAACATTAGCCTGATATGCGCGCGCGCCCGAACAGAAGAAAAAGACAACACCAAAGATATGTTTTTCGAGTTCTTAGACAAAACATATGAGCAGTGCCCTAGCTACGATATGTAAATAGTCCTGGGCGATTTTAATGCCAAGCTGGGAAAAGAAGACATCTTTTGTGCAATAATCGGAAAAAACACAGCCTGCACGACAACACTTCCGACAACGGATTCAGGCTCATAGATTTTGCTGCGGGGCGAAATGTCATGGTAGTCAGTAAGCGTTTTAAACACCTCAACATCCACAAAGGAACTTGGACTTCTCCAGATCAATCTACCGTCAACCAGATTGACCATATTGCAATCGACGCCAGACACGTTTCCAGCATTATGGATGTACGAACTTTTCGAGGAGCTAACATCGACTCGGACCACTACCTTGTTGTAGGCAATGTAGCACTTCGGATTTCCAGACATAAGCAAAACAGGGAGGTACTGGGAAAAGGTACAACGTCGAACGGCTGCAATCGCAAGAGATCGCCAAATCCTTTTCCGACCGAGATACAAGTAACCTCTCTAGAAGTTCTCTGCCGCCAACACAATGTATCGAAAACCAGGCAACATTGCCAAGATGCAATCAGAGAAGCCACCTCTGAAGGAAAAACAGAGGGCATGAGAAGCGTACGGTCGAAGATGTTGAGAGGTTTAAAAGCAGGAATGAAGTTTGAAACCAACAGGTGAAACAAAATTCACAGGTGCGTAAACCTAGAACCGAAGGCTGCAAAGACGAAAGCGGAAACATCATAGTGTTACCGCAGTCAATGCCGAGGATATGGAAGAACCACTTCTGCAGACTGTATAACGGCGACGACGAACCAAATTCCACTCTCAGGCAGGATGATCCATTCAACATAGACGACGAAACCCAACAATCCCATCCTTCCGGCTTAGGCGAAGTAAAGATTGCCATATCTAAGCTGAAGTCTAATAAAGCCGATGGAGCGGATGGCTTGAATGCCGAGCTCTTTAAAGCAGCTGGAGATAAGTTGGTTTGGAGCATGCACCAACTTATCTGTAAGATATGGTCGGAAGAAAGCATGCCCGATGAATGGAACCTAAGTATTGTTTGCCCGATCCTCCACCAGCTATAGAGGAATCAGTCCACTTAACATCACCTATAGAATCTTCTCTAAAGCCCATCGTCAACAACCTAATAGGTCCTTATCAGTGTGGTTTTAGACCAGGAAAGTCAACAGTTGATCAAATATTCACATTACGGTCCTGAAAAAAACCCAAGAACACCAAATCGACACCCACCATCTTTTCATCGATTTCAAGTCCGCATATGACAGAATCTACAGGGACGAGCTGTATAGAGCCATGTCTAGTTTTTGCATCCCAGCCAAACTCTTCCGTTTGTGCAAGATGACAATAAAGAATTCATTTGATTTTTTTTAGCATTGTACTTGAAAGAATAGTGCAGAGCTCCCACAGCAACACTAGATGTAAAGTTTCAAAAGTCTATCCAATTACTGGCATATGGTGATGACATTGAAATAATTCGAAGAACTCGGCGTGACGTCAATGGGGCTTTTGAAAGTATTTAGGCAGAGGCGACAAAAATAAATGTTAATGAGGGTAAAACAAAGTACATGCCGTCGTCAACAAAGGACTTCAACACCGACGTCGCCAAAACGTCACCATCGATAGATGTAACTTTGAGGTAGTTAAGGACTCGTCTACCTACGCTCAAACGGAGAATAACGGGTGAAAGCACCTTGCGTCGTATATAGAGAGAAAAGTTCTTCGTGTGATCACGGTCCCGTATGCATTGCAGGGTAGTGAGGTCAAACCAAAGTACATGCTGTCGTCAAGAAAGGACATACAATATCGACGTCTTGGTCAAAACGTCACCATCGACAGATGTAACTTTGAGGTAGTAGTAGGACTTCCTCTTCCTAGGTGCCGCTGTAAACGCAGAAACAACACCAGCGCTGAGTTTAAACGCAGAATAACTCTTGCTAACCGCTGTTTCTTTATCTTAAGAGAGCAATTGAGTGGTAAAGTCCTCTCTCGAGGGACCAAAGTGTTGCTATATAAGACCCTTATCATCCCCGTCCTGCTATGCGGTGCAGAAGCATGGACTATGACAAAAGCGGATGAAACACCTTGGGTCGATTATAGAGAGAAAAGTTCTTCGTGTGATCTACGATCCCGTATGCATCGAAGGGGAGTGGTGGAGAAGATGGAACAACGAGCTGTACGGGCTGTACAGCGACGTAGACTTAACCAGAAGGGTAAAAGTCCAACGACTAAGATGGCTGGGTCACGTAGAGCGCATGGAAACCAATGCTCCGGTCCGGAGAGTCTTCGAATCCACACCCACAGGACAGCGCAGTAGAGGAAGACCGCGGATCAGGTAGCGCGCACAAGTGAAAGGTGACCTCACCCAACTTGGAGAGCGAAACTGGAGACATCTAGCTAGGGACCGAGCTAGATGGAGAAGTTTGTTGGGTGAGGCCCTAGTTCACACAGGACTGTAGAGCCACTTTAAGTAAGGAAGTAAGCTATGAAATATCGAAATGCACTGATAAGAGAATATAATAGATAGAACAACAACAACACCAACAAACAACAACAACACTTATAATACCAACAACACCAACTACAACAGGAACAACAACAACACCAATAACAACAACAGCAACAACAATAACACCGACAAAAACAACAACACCAATAACAACAACAGCAACAGCAACAACAATAACACCAACAACAACAACAACGGCAACAAACACCAACAACAAGAACAACAACAACAACACCAACAACAACAACAACACCAACAACAACAACACCAATAACAACAACAGGAACAACAAGAACAATGATATTTGATCGCAACAGACGGTTCAACAGAGCTATGATGCAAAATGCAATGTTTAGTGTTAATATTATTAAATTTATGAATTTTTGAATCCATATAATTACAAAAAAAAATGTGTACATACTATACCTTTATTTTTTTTTGAATAATTACTTACTTACTTAGGTTAGGTTAGGTTAACGTGGCTGCGGCCTATGTGATACCACATGAATCTAGAGAAATACTTCTAACTAGTAGAACCATTTTGAGCTTTTTATAAAGCGAAGAAGATATTTAATATCCTTTTTAGCTAGTTCGCTGGGATTATCAAAAGAGTAGTCCCTCAGATGAATTTTTGCGCCTGAGTGAAAGAGCAGGGCAAGTGCATAAGAGATGAGAGATTGTTTCCTCTTCTTCTTCGTCCATGCAGCTCCTACAGAAGTCATTTGAGGCTACGCCAAGTCGTATTGCGTGTCTGCCTATAAGACAGTGTCCTGTAAGGACACCTATTAGGGAGCTAATATGAAGTCTGCTTTGAGATAACAAGTCTTTAGAGCGCTTTAGGTCCAGTGAAGGCCATATGAGTTTTGTGGCTGCGCATGTTGGTAAGCTGTGCCACCTAGAATTTGCTATCGCAAAAGCTGTTTCTTTTAGCATAAGTTTACATGTATCTATCGGCATACCTATCTTCTCCCTTTCAGGTGAAATAGGTTTGACGGTTCCATTTTTAGCGAGTTCATCGGCTCTACAATTACCTGTGATGTCTCTGTGGCCCGGCGCCCAACAGAGGTGAATGTTAAATTGCTGCGCCATCTCCATAAGAGACGATCGACAATCTAGGGCCGTCAAAGATTTGGTCGAGACACCGTCAAGAGATTTGATAGCAGCTTGACTGTCAGAGAAGATGCGGATATCAGAAGTTGATATCACGTTTTCTCTTAGCCAGGAGAGAACCTATTTGATCGCCAAAATTTCCGCTTGAAAAACGCTACAATGATTAGGGAGGCGGAATGAGATGCTTAGATTAAGCTTTTCTGAGTACACACCACTACCAACTCCCTCATTTGTCTTAGATCCATCTGTATAAAAATGAATACTTTATCCAGGAGTTTTTTGTCTTCCCATTCATCTCTGGATGGGATGGATACCTGGAAGTTTTTTCCAAATAGGGGTTTAGGTATAGTGTAGTCTATGTACTTTGGTATAGAACCAAAGAGGTTCAAAATGATGGAGTGTCCCACATTGTTGTTGGTCCATTGAGATGAGGCATTGAGTCTTATCGCTGTACTCGCTGCCACTTGTTTACTGAAGATGTCGAGGGGTGTCAGATGGAGGAGAGTGTCTAACGCTGCTGAGGGTGTGGTTCTCAATGCCCCGCTTATGCAGAGACATGCAGTGCGCTGAACTCTGCTGAGTATGTCACAGTATGTGACTTTCTCCAGTGCAGTCCACCATACTGCAACCCCGTACATAAGTATTGGTCGGATGACCGATGTGTATAGCCAGTAGGTTATGCGAGGTTGAAAACCCCATTTGCTTCCTATAGCTTTCTTGCAAAGGAAAAGAGCTACTGTAGCTTTTTTAACTCTTTCCTGTATATTGGATTTCCAACTTAATTTTTTGTCCAATATCAGACCAAGATATTTGGCTTCATTGGTAAAAATTAGTGGTATACCTTTTATTGAAGGAGGTACAATTACTGGGATCTTGTATTTCCGTGTGAAAAGGACGAGGTCTGTTTTTTGAGGATTAATACTAAGTCCGCAGTTATCAGCCCATCTAGTGAGCATATTGAGTGCATTTTGGAGGAAGTCTCTCAGTGTAGTAGGATGTTCCCCTGAGACAGCGATAGCAACATCATCGACATACGCAACCACTCTGCAGCCATCCCTCTCAAGGGATATTAGTAGTTGGTTAACCACTATGTTCCACAGGAGAGGGGACAGAACACCACCTTGCGGAGTGCCTCTACTGACAGACCTTTTTGTGCAAAAATCTCCCAAACTGGAGTTGATGATCCTGCTTTTAAGCATTAGATTAATCAACTCACAGATTGAGTATTCGACGTTTAAGGTCGTCATAGCAGAAGTGATAGCGGATGTGTCAACGTTGTTGAAAGCGCCCTCAATATCAAAGAAGGCCACCATTGTGTATTCCTTTTTATCTAGGGAGTATTCGATAGTTCTTACCAGAGTGTGCAAGGCTGTTTCTACCTACTTACTTACTTGCTTGTTTCAGTATTCAAAGTTTCGATTTACATGGCTTATTTGTTTTATGATCCTGGTTTTTTTAATAGACAACCTATACTATCTAGAGTCCTGACTTAATGGATTCGTTCTCTTTCGGCCTACAAGCTAAACTGAGAGGAGTTTGTCCATAAGGCTAAGTATATGTTATACTGTGCATTTCTTATGTGACCAGCGATTATGAATGTAGTTGTTATGGAATATGCGTTTATCTTCCTTAATTGCGAGGAAAAAAGATTGAATTCCGGTTTGAGGTAGCTGTCATCGGAAGAAATTTTACAGACATGAGACGACGCAATGCGATGGATATAAATTTCAGGCAAAGATGGGCAAATTAAGTGATGTATCGAAAATGCGATATATTTTCGATAATATTTTATAAAATAAAGACAATAAGCGTTTTAAACCATGAAAAATTGGTGGCAGAACGTAATTTATTGCTTATAGAAAGCAATTTTTTCAATTAAAATGCGCTAGCATTTTTAAGACATGTAAGTAGATGCAACGATTTTTAAATCAAAACTATCGAAGAAAGTCCCCTCCCTATTTCAAACACATGTTTTTGTTTCCATTTGAAGTGTCAAAGAAAAAGAATAAATTGAAAAAAAAACTGTTGAAACATAAGTTTTATTTATTTATTTGACCTTATACAAGCAATAATTATAAAAAATGTATAGCGTTGGTTTATTTTTAGACGCTGAATCTAAATAAAAAAATAGGAGAACATTGCGCTTGTTTTTGTTATTTTGTCTAAAAACAAACCGTCCTTTATTAATAACACAAGAAAACGAAAATAAAGGTAATTTTTTATTACTTACATTTTAATTATCTATTTTTTAAAAAAAGAAAAACACTTTCCGACAGTGTGTTATTAAAAACCGTCCTTTATTAATAACACAAGAAAACGAAAATAAAGGTAATTTTTTTATTACTTACATTTTAATTAGCTATTTTTTAAAAAAAGAAAACACTTTCCGAAACGAGAACTTGTCGGAGGACTTCGGAAAATTGTGTTTGTATCTGTCAAAAATAAAATCAAACAAGTATCTCATCGCAAAGCATTGACGGAGAGAATTTCCGATCAGCTGATCGGACAACTACCTTAAAGCAAAATGTCTCCGATTCGGTAGAAATTGGAGAGAACTCCGTTCCGACGGTTACTTCGATAGGGCCGATTAACAATGGATGAAAATCTGCGCTTGTCGTCGAATGAAATGAACTGCAGAGTCAAGTCGACTTCGATTCATCTTCATTGAAGGAATTGTTGCAATACTGCTTCGTTTTGTTTGGTTGCTGAAAAAAAAACACATTATTTAGTGCTTTCAAAGTTTGTGGTTTTTGTGAAACTTACTTTGAAGTAGTCTTGCCATGAGCCTTCTGGTCAACGAACACTCAATGAAATTGATTCGATTATAATTATACCTGTTGCGAGGCAAGAGGAGGTGGGTGAAGTTGAAGGATAGGATAAGGATGAGGTAGGAAAAAGAGATAGGAAGATTTGGTTAGGTGGGGTTGTTGAGCTCCGGACGGACTATTGCCATATCAGGGCACTGCGGATGATGTGCAGTGGGGCCATTACCCACCCTACTTTAGGTTTCCGCGGCCAGTTTTGGATACCCCCAATATTGTTGGTCGATTATCGGTTTCAGGTCATCTTAGTTTCACTTTCACTCCACTACCCCTGGCACCCCTGAAAAGAAAATTAAGCTTTCATTGTTTCGCTTGGCGAAACACAAAAAAACTGTTGTTTTTTTTTTTTTTTTTCGTTACCGGCGTTTGGTCGGAAGTTTTTTTGTATTTAAATGACAGAGTAGGCATAGTTTAGATTTGTAAAAAAATGTATAACAACAGAAAGGTGTAAACAAAATATTTTAGCAAAAAAATTAACACCATAAAACAAGAAAAAGAACAAAAAGAAAATGGTAACAAAAAAAAGCCAGGTTGGTAGTCTATGTTTCTACGTTGCGTAGAAGCACCCTTTTCGGTATTTTTTTAATTAATCTTAAAGCCTAGTACATACTTCCTCGTGAAGTGAACGTTCGCCAGTGGAGAAAGTGAACTTTTGACATTGCTCACTGGTACACACTTGTGAGTACACGTTGTGAACATGAACAAACCAAATGTCAAAGCTTCACCAACAGTTCCCGTACATTTTGCACGTGAATTGCCCGTGAACGAAAACTCTCCACTTTGTTCTCCACTCAGCTTCACGAGCAAGTTCATGGGTGAACCAAAAACTGAAATTTGTATGGGTTCACGAGATGGTTCACAAGTATGTACTAGGCTTAAACGCAATCGACGGAGCCCTAGATCCCTACCCCTAAAGAGCTCTGTGGATGTATCTATTAGGGCACTATACAAACAAATCACAGGACCGAACACAAGTCTTACACCAATCTTTTTTTCGCACCTCACAATCAAATATAAAAAAAAAGAAAACGAGAGTTAAACTGGCATAAAAAAAAGAAACAATAAATAACTTTCTAGACTTAAAAAATTTTAAGACACTCACCACCTTCTTCGATTCTGCCCAGCACTCGACCTTCACTTTAATTTTTGTATTTACTTTTAGCAGCCACCCTTTTTTTTCTATAAATAATTCATTTAAAATGTTTTCCTTTTTATTTCAAAGACTTAACATTGAAAAAAAAAATTTACCCAAAATCCTATTTTCTTAAGGTTTTCTTATTACTATTGTGGTGTACTGTAACTACAGAAAAAGACCTTTATGGTTCAATGGATAATAAAAGAGTGTTTTATTTCATATTCTTACAAACTAGAGATTAGGTATACATAATTCTTAATGATCATTAATAAAAGCTTTATAGATTTATGGTGTTGCCAGACTGACAATATTAATTTATAATACTTAACATGCTCTCCATGAGCTTTTTATTACCAAATCATTCAATTCAAAATTCAAATTATTATATTTAAAAAAAAAAGTAAAAGAAAATTACTTCAAATTTAAATTACTTACATTCTATAAAAAGATATTACGTTAGAGTACATTTATTTATGTGTTTTCTTTTCACAAATCGCTCTACCTTTATCGCGTCTTCCTCTTAATTGTCTGTTTTGAATAGAACCTACATTTTCAATTTGATTTGAGGAACTGCCATGAGGTGTACTCTCCTTAGGTGGAATGGTATTTGTAATAGTATGTGTTTCAGGTGCAACGTTATCAATAACCTCAGCATCAATTATCTGAGAATCGCTTCTGTTTTCACCCCGAATTTGATCTAAATGTCTTTTGATTAGTCAATTATTATTTGAGATGATACAACAATAAGTACGAGGCCCAATTTTATTTTCAATGGTTGCTGCTGACCAACTTGGTTTATTGGGATTTCTGTAATCACGAATGTAAACCTTTTGACCTTTGTTAAAACTTATTTGACGATTACCTTTAAAATTCTGTTGGCTTTTGATTTGACTCTTGATAATATTATCTTTAATTAATGGTGGTTTCAATAAACTAAATCGAGTTTTCAAAGTTCGGCCAAAAAATAATTTTGCTGGTGATTCTTCAGTTGTGCAATGCTTTGTATTACGGTAATCACATAAAAATCGATTTAATATAGTGTCTATATCAGGTTGTTTTTCAGATTTAATGTTAGCATAAAATGATTTTTTTAGTATTTTAACGAAACTTTCAGCTTGGCCATTAGTAGCTGGATGGCCTGGAGCTGTTAATATATGTTTTACATTGTTCATTTTTAAAAAGTATTTAAATTCTTCGGAGGTGAACTGTCGACCATTATCACTAACTAAAGTGTCAATAATACCATAGCGACAAAATAGCTCCCTCAATTTTTTTATAACAAATCTTGTGGTTAATTCGGTGGTCTTAAAAACTTCGACCCATTTAGTGAAGGAATCAATCACTATGAGAAAATGAAAACCATTTATTGGACCAGCAAAGTCAATATGGATTCTACTCCAAACTGAAGACGTCGGTTGCCAGGAAATCAATGGACTTTTTTCTGGGTTTGCTTGTAACTCTTGACATGGGTTGCAGTTTTTAATTAAGTTTTCGATGTCACCATCTATATTTGGCCACCAAACATATGATCGAGCAAGTGCCTTAGTTTTAACGATGCCAAGATGTGACATGTGTAATTCGCTCAAAACTAAATTACGCAATTTTTGAGGAATTATAGAGCGAAATTCCCACAAAATATAATTTTGCTCAACCGTCAATTCCAACGATTAGTTTTAAATGATTTGAATTCTGATTCATCTAAATTTTTGACTAAACCGTTTTGAATTGCATGATTTACTTTTGACAAAACAGGGGCTCGCCTTGTTTCAATAGCAATGTCTTTAAAATTAAGACTTAAATTGTTTTCTTTTTCAACAAAGTTGATATAATTTTCTTCAATGGCAGAATCTTCCAAAGAAACAACATGAGGAATACGTGATAAATTATCAGCTTCATTCAAACTTCCCTTAACGTACTGAATCGTGTAATTGAAGCCTGACAAAAAGAATGCCCACCTTTGAACTCTTGCGGCTGCCATGATTGGAAGGCTTTTGTTTTCACCAAAAATTGATATGAGAGGCTTATGGTCAGTTTGTAGAATAAAATGATTGCCTAGTAGATACTGTCTTAGTTTGGTTACACTGAAAATTATAGCTAGAGCTTCCTTTTCAAGCGTACTGTAATTTCTTTCGCTTTTCGAAAGGGACCGTGATATAAAAGCAATAGGTTTAAAGGTGTTATCTGAATATTTATGCGAAAGTACACCAGCAACTGCACTGTTGGAAGCATCTGTGGTTAAAACTATTGGTAATTTCGCATTAAAATGTACCAAAACTTTATCTGAAGTGACTTCCTTTTTAATTGAGTCATAAGTGTTTTGGCAATCTTTTGACCAATTAAATGAAACTCCTTTCTGTAATAAATGGTATAAGGGAATCATTTTATCAGCAAATTTATCAATAAATTTCGAATAATGGTTTATTATGCCGATGAATGCTCTTAATTCAGAAACGTTAGTTGGAATAGGGGCTTTTAAAATATTCGAAATTCGTTCATCTGTTTTAGATAACCCAAATTCGTCAATGGAAAATCCCAGGTACTTTATTTTTGTTTGAAAGAAACAACATTTATTTTTGTTCAACTTTAGACCGGCTATTTGAAGCTTATTTAAAACAAGTTTCAGTGTTTGAACATGTTCTTGAAAGGTTTTACCAGTGACAGTAATGTCATCTTGATAAACAACAACATAAGGAATATTGCGTAAAAGATTTTCAATCGTTTTTTGAAATATTGCTGCGGCTGGCTTAACGCCAAAAGGTAAACGTTTCATTTTTAGAGTTCCAATATGTGTACTCCACGTACAAAAAAGTTGTGATTCATCATCTAAAATAAGTTGATTGTAGGCGTTTGATAAATCAAGCTTTGTGAAAAGCTTGCCGCCTTTTCATCTATTCGAGGCAATGGATACTTTATATCCACCAAATATTTATTCAAGGTCACCTTGTAGTCACCGCATATACGTAAATCACCGTTTGGTTTGAGTATAGGGACTAATGGTGTACCCCAATCAGAACTATCTACAGGTTCTAGAACATCTTTCTTAATTAAGTCCCTTAATTGGTTCTCAATTCTATTTTTCCAGGCAAATGGAATGGAACGCGGTTTAAAAAAAATTGGTTTTGCGTCATTACTTATTGGTAATGAGATTTTCGGACCGTTGTACGAACCCAACTGTTCATCGAAAACACCACTAAATTCACTTTTTAACTGTTCAATAACAACCGAATACTTTTGATCATCATTAATTAAATTAATTTGTGTTAGTTCAAAATTAAATTTTCTTAAAAATGAACGCCCTAACAAAGGTGGATTAGATGTATCAGACACCACAACTGTTATATTTTTGTTAATATCTCTGTACTTAATTGTAGCATCAAACTCACCAAGTATTTTAATTCGATCACCATTATAATTAACATATGGTATGCTACATTGTCTAAGCTTATTCTTATTATGCAAATTTCGGTATATTGAAGCTGAAATCAATGTACACCGAGCACCCGTATCGCAAACCATGTTCATGGATGTTCCATTCAATTCCACCAAAAGCGAGTACACATCAGACGAATTACCTGTGGAGAGACTAAAAACAGAATATTCAAGTTCATTTTTTACATTAATGTCATCACTAACTACAATATCATCTGAATCAGAAAAATAATTTACACTTTTATTTAATTTAGAACGACAAATAGATGCCAAATGTATAATCTTTGAACAATAGTTACACGTGCTGCTCTTGAATTTACATGCACTGGAAATATGATTTCGCCATCCACAATGCTTGCATGATTTTTGTCCGCTATGATTACCGCTGTTAATGTTGTTGCTTTTGTTACTGTTGTTACCGCTACTGCTGCCTTTGTTAAATTTATTGTTGTACTTGTTGAGCTTTTTAATAATGTTCACGCTGCAATCTGTTGCTGCTTCTTCTTTTGTTGAAAATTTAGTTTCTGCAATTAATGCTTTTTTTAGGGCCTTATCAACTGTGAGTGTTTCATCCTCCTCACAAATTTTATCAAAAATTTGATTTGGTAGACCCATAATAAATTTATCAAGAATAAATGCGTCTAGGTGATTTCCAAATTTGCAATTGATGGCTAATTTTTTAACTTTAGCAAACCATTGAGACACAGATTCGCCTCCATTTTTGGCATTATGGAAATTACGACGTTCTCGATATATGATAGTTGGAGGTGTGTAGTGAGTCTCCAAAATATCGCACAATTCTTTAAATGATTTTGAAACTGGTGAATTTGGTGAACACAAGCTGTGAAGTAAATTGTATGGAACAGAACCAATAGATTTTAACAAAATAGCCTTTTTTGTATTTTCGGCGTCACAATTTATTTCACAAAAGTGCAGATCCAGTTTTTCTTTCCACACAAACCACGTTTCAATTGATGGAGAAAATTCTGGCAAATTTGCTGTTTGATATACGGTTGTCGTCGTCATTATATTTGTTTTACTATCAATTTCAGTATCTTTATCAGGACCGATCATTAAAATTTTTCAACCGAAAAAAGAAACTAATATAAATTTAAATTTGTATTAATAAATCAAAACTTGATTTTTAATTTTTTTTTATCTCGTCGCCATTTATGTGGTGTACTGTAACTACAGAAAAAGACTTTTATGGTTCAATGGATAATAAAAGAGTGTTTTATTTCATATTCTTACAAACTAGAGATTAGGTATACATAATTCTTAATGATCATTAATAAAAGCTTTATAGATTTATGGTGTTGCCAGACTGACAATATTAATTTATAATACTCAACAACTATTATTTTTTTTCAACTTGAATTCAAATTCTTTATACACCTCCACCCTACTATGTGGTAACCGGCCAAATGAAGGTGAGCAGAAATTACCATCAAACCAATACAGGCAAAAAAAGGTATTCAGATGATGTATTGTACCTCTAAAGCGGCATATACACACATCAAAATCTCATCAAACATGTGAGAGTGTGTTTGTGAAATGGAAACACGTATAAAGCGTGTGTATGCTTGACGCGAAATCAAAATGTTTTGATTTTTCTTCAATCAGGGGTCTATGCTTGACAAGTGGTTGAAGAGTGTGTATTCGTGATTGATCAAGCATCATTCTTATTCTTGTTTTTGCGTTGCAAGTGTGAAGACATTCGGAAGGTTTTTTTTTCTCCCCAAAATACTGAAGTTTCTCGGAATTTTGTATCATTTAAATAGTTATATTTCTAATTTTGATTTAAAATACAGAGAAAATAATACAAATAAAAAAATATTTACATTGAAAAAATAAAGTTTTATTTACTTTGATATTCTCGTTTAGGACTTCAATAATAGCTTCGAACGTTTCCATGACAATTCGACCAATAGACTGTTCAGAAATAGCACTGATGAATTTTAAGTCTGCAAATTTATTGCCTGTAGCCAGAAACCGAAGAGTTATTGACAGACGTTGACTAACAGGTATAGCTTCTCGCATTTCGGTATCTTTTCTGATAATTTTGGGTGTTATCATTTCCAGAAGTTGGTTCTATGTGTCCTCATTCATGCGAACGAAATTTTTAAAGTCACTTGGCGAACTTAATTTTAGTTCATTTAAAAGATTTTTATGTGTAAACTGATTTCGTTTTTTCAGCCACTCTTTTATCCAGATCCGTTTTTTCCGCAAATTTGTCCTCTTCATTTTTAACGCCAGCGCTAGTCCCAGAGCTATGCAACGTCCGTGTCACTCATATTTTTCTAACAAAAAATTCGCATATCCATTCACATCCAAAATCTAAGAAGAAATGATGCTTGATGTGTGTATGTTCAAGGCGAAAAAGATTTTACAAACACACTCGCACATGCTTGATGAGATTTTGATGCGTGTATATGCCGCTTAACAGGAACACATGTAACACATGTAACCATAGAGGAAATATATTATCTAGAGTCCCGACTTAATGGGTTTGCTCTCTTTCGGCCTACAAACTAAATTGGGAGGATTTTGTCCATAGGTATAAGCATGTGTTAGTTGTCCCGTGCATTTCTTATGGGACCAAGCCAATTTGAATGTAGTTGTTATGGAATTTGTGCCCATATTGCTTAACCGCGGGGGAAAAAACTATGAGGTGAACTCAGCCGTTCAAAAAAGAGATTCGTTGAATTCAAAAATTGAAAAATTAATGCGAAAAGAAATAAAAATTAATTTTGCAACTTCTTTTTAGTGAAAACTGTGCTAAAAATAATATTCAACGGCTTTTGGCAAACAAATTCTATAATTTTTATGAAAAGTTTAGCTAAAAACAGAATAAATCATGCCGAAAGTATAGGCGCACCCTAGAACTGCAATGCGAACGTGACCCAATTTGAGTTGTACCCAGTTTTGGCAGATCAACAGCCAGGTAAGTATTTTGACATTGAAGATTAAAAAGAATACAAAATACAATTTCTGCAATTTAAACTTTAAATAAATCAACACAAAAGTGAAAAATTATAAAAACAAAGTTGTTAATAGTACTCCTGATTAACTGTTTTATCTATATTATATAAATAATTTCATACAAAATGATCCAGAGTCTACTATTTCATCGATATAAAAAGTGCCCTCATCATATCCGAAGAAGTATTTCCCTACGTAACTTGGCTCTAGATTCTTTCAGGATCTCTTTCCAGGCACCGCTGTGTAAGTAGTATATTGTTTTGTATGTTTATAAAAACTATAAGAAATCGTAATGAATTATATTCTGTTCTTCTTAAAACGGTAGTCCGGAAATGGCAAAACTTTTCACAAGTAAACAACAAACAATCTACGCCGGCTTTGATCCAGCTGCCGATAGTCTACACGTTGACAATCTCCTGGTAATAATTGGACTTCTACATGGCATCGAGAAAGACACAATCCAATTGCGTTAGTTGGAAAAACTACGGGTCTTATCGGTGATCCTAGTGGCAAAACAAAAACAGAACGAAATAAACTAGGGTTGTCGGTCATTAAGACAAATTAATTGTTATAGAAAAACACCTTAATAGAATATTCAAGAATCATCAGGATGGACTTTGGGGCAAAAGTGAAAACAAAAATGACCTATCTCCTATTAGGTAACTATAATAGAAACCTAATGTTCTTTAAAAACTCAATCGTTTTGATAATCTTTCTTTTAGAGTCGTCAACAATGCATCTTGGTACGAAAATCTGCATTTAGTAGACTTTGTTGCCAATATGGGAAGACACTTTCGAATGGGATCAATGCTCTCAATATTGTCAGTCCAGTAGCGACTTGATAGTGCAGCTGGAATGAGCTTTACCGAATTCGCATATCAAATTTTCCAAGCTTATGACTGGTTGCATTTCCTTCAGAAATACAATTGTCGCTTTCAAATGGGAGGCAGTGAACAAATGGGTAACTTAATGACTGGCCACAAACTATCAGCAGAGTATAAAAGAAGAAATCAGTATTTGGATTGACACCTCCTCTTGTGACCAACGAAGGAGAAGACAAGTTCGGAAAATCTGCTAGCAATGGTATTTGGCTGGACGAAGAAAAAATGTCGCCATTTGTTCTTTATCAGTTCTTTTTGAAAATGCCAGATTCTGAAGTCGAGAAGCTTCTCAAGTTGTTCACTTTTATCCCACTAGAAGAAATTGCATTTCTCCTTTAAGAAAACAAAAAATAACAGAGAAGAGAAAAGCACAAAGAAGATGTGATGCTTCTAGTCCATGGAGGTGATTTTTAATAAACAAATAAATCACTTCTTTTAGCTATTTAAGTTTTTCTCATTGCAAAAGTATGTCTAAAACAAGACGAAAAAGTCACAGAGGCGCTCTATAAGAAAAATGTTGAACAACTAGGTGAACTGAATTACAACGAAATCCGATCCAGAGCCTGGACTATCCATTCTTGATCTGGCACTAAAAGCTAAATGTTTTACAACAGAGAGTAAGTGAAAAGTGTTATGTTTTTGCTTGAGGTAATTTATTTTAAAATTAAAAATCTTTCAGCTGATACTATGAGAATCATCACAGCTGGAGAGTTCTATATCAAGCAAAAGCGAACTCAAAACTTCGCACTAAAGCCTAGTACATACTTGTGAACCATCTCGTGAACCCATACAAATTTCAGTTTTTGGTTCACCCGTGAACATGCTCGTGAAGCTGAGTGGAGAACAAAGTGGAGAGTTTTCGTTCACGGGCAATTCACGTGCAAAATGTGTACTCACAAGTGTGTACCAGTGAGCAATGTCAAAAGTTCACTTTCTCCACTGGCGAACGTTCACTTCACGAGGAAGTATGTACTAGGCTTAACATCACACTAACTCATCAGCACTAACATCATACACCATTTCTATCTAATAGTTCAAAATGTTAAATGTCACCTTTTTGTTGTCAAGGATGAGCATATGAATAAAAACAATTTGTTTAGCTTATATCCATATTAAATTTTACGTTAATTAATATTAATAATATTGTATTCTTTTTTGTGATAAAAAAAAATGTAATCATTAAATATGTACACTTCCTGGTTTGTTAACCATGTTTATATATTTTTTTAAATACAATGAAATTAATACAAATATGTTTTTAAATTCCATTCGGCACTCAACGTTATAATTAGTGACATAATATACATACATTTAAGGCTTTTCTAGGCTCACTAAATTCAAGCTTTTTTTTCAAAAAAAAAAAAAAAATTGATGATTTCAAAATCTACAATATCTTTTTCAATATTTAGGACTTCAATAATAGCTTCGCACGTTTCCATGACAATTCGATCAATAGACTGTTCAGAAATAGCACTGATGAATTTTAAGTCTGCAAATTTATTGCCTGTAGCCAGAAACCGAAGAGTTATTGACAGACGTTGACTAACAGGTATAGCTTCTCGCATTTCGGTATCTTTTCTGATAATTTTGGGTGTTATCATTTCCAGAAGTTGGTTCTATGTGTCCTCATTCATGCGAACGAAATTTTTAAAGTCACTTGGCGAACTTAATTTCAGTTCATTTAAAAGATTTTTATGTGTAAACTGATTTCGTTTTTTCAGCCACTCTTTTATCCGGATCCGTTTTTTCCGCAAATTTGTCCTCTTCATTTTTAACGCCAGCGCTAGTCCCAGAGCTATGCAACGTCCGTGTCACTCATATTTTTCTAACAAAAAATTCGCATATCCATTCACATCCAAAATCTACGAAGAAATGATGCTTGATGTGTGTATATTCAAGGCGAAAAAAAATTTACAAACACACTCGCACATGCTTGATGAGATTTTGATGCGTGTATATGCCGCTTAACAGGAACACATGTAACACATGTAACCATAGAGGAAATATATTATCTAGAGTCCCGACTTAATGGGTTTGCTCTCTTTCGGCCTACAAACTAAATTGGGAGGATTTTGTCCATAGGTATAAGCATGTGTTAGTTGTCCCGTGCATTTCTTATGGGACCAAGCCAATTTGAATGTAGTTGTTATGGAATTTGTGCCCATATTGCTTAACCGCGGGGGAAAAAACTATGAGGTGAACTCAGCCGTTCAAAAAAGAGATTCGTTGAATTCAAAAATTGAAAAATTAATGCGAAAAGAAATAAAAATTAATTTTGCAACTTCTTTTTAGTGAAAACTGTGCTAAAAATAATATTCAACGGCTTTTGGCAAACAAATTCTATAATTTTTATGAAAAGTTTAGCTAAAAACAGAATAAATCATGCCGAAAGTATAGGCGCACCCTAGAACTGCAATGCGAACGTGACCCAATTTGAGTTGTACCCAGTTTTGGCAGATCAACAGCCAGGTAAGTATTTTGACATTGAAGATTAAAAAGAATACAAAATACAATTTCTGCAATTTAAACTTTAAATAAATCAACACAAAAGTGAAAAATTATAAAAACAAAGTTGTTAATAGTACTCCTGATTAACTGTTTTATCTATATTATATAAATAATTTCATACAAAATGATCCAGAGTCTACTATTTCATCGATATAAAAAGTGCCCTCATCATATCCGAAGAAGTATTTCCCTACGTAACTTGGCTCTAGATTCTTTCAGGATCTCTTTCCAGGCACCGCTGTGTAAGTTGTATATTGTTTTGTATGTTTATAAAAACTATAAGAAATCGTAATGAATTATATTCTGTTCTTCTTAAAACGGTAGTCCGGAAATGGCAAAACTTTTCACAAGTAAACAACAAACAATCTACGCCGGCTTTGATCCAGCTGCCGATAGTCTACACGTTGACAATCTCCTGGTAATAATTGGACTTCTACATGGCATCGAGAAAGACACAATCCAATTGCGTTAGTTGGAAAAGCTACGGGTCTTATCGGTGATCCTAGTGGCAAAACAAAAACAGAACGAAATAAACTAGGGTTGTCGGTCATTAAGACAAATTAATTGTTATAGAAAAACACCTTAATAGAATATTCAAGAATCATCAGGATGGACTTTGGGGCAAAAGTGAAAACAAAAATGACCTATCTCCTATTAGGTAACTATAATAGAAACCTAATGTTCTTTAAAAACTCAATCGTTTTGATAATCTTTCTTTTAGAGTCGTCAACAATGCATCTTGGTACGAAAATCTGCATTTAGTAGACTTTGTTGCCAATATGGGAAGACACTTTCGAATGGGATCAATGCTCTCAATATTGTCAGTCCAGTAGCGACTTGATAGTGCAGCTGGAATGAGCTTTACCGAATTCGCATATCAAATTTTCCAAGCTTATGACTGGTTGCATTTCCTTCAGAAATACAATTGTCGCTTTCAAATGGGAGGCAGTGAACAAATGGGTAACTTAATGACTGGCCACAAACTATCAGCAGAGTATAAAAGAAGAAATCAGTATTTGGATTGACACCTCCTCTTGTGACCAACGAAGGAGAAGACAAGTTCGGAAAATCTGCTAGCAATGGTATTTGGCTGGACGAAGAAAAAATGTCGCCATTTGTTCTTTATCAGTTCTTTTTGAAAATGCCAGATTCTGAAGTCGAGAAGCTTCTCAAGTTGTTCACTTTTATCCCACTAGAAGAAATTGCATTTCTCCTTTAAGAAAACAAAAAATAACAGAGAAGAGAAAAGCACAAAGAAGATGTGATGCTTCTAGTCCATGGAGGTGATTTTTAATAAACAAATAAATCACTTCTTTTAGCTATTTAAGCTTTTCTCATTGCAAAAGTATGTCTAAAACAAGACGAAAAAGTCACAGAGGCGCTCTATAAGAAAAATGTTGAACAACTAGGTGAACTGAATTACAACGAAATCCGATCCAGAGCCTGGACTATCCATTCTTGATCTGGCACTAAAAGCTAAATGTTTTACAACAGAGAGTAAGTGAAAAGTGTTATGTTTTTGCTTGAGGTAATTTATTTTAAAATTAAAAATCTTTCAGCTGATACTATGAGAATCATCACAGCTGGAGAGTTCTATATCAAGCAAAAGCGAACTCAAAACTTCGCACTAAAGCCTAGTACATACTTGTGAACCATCTCGTGAACCCATACAAATTTCAGTTTTTGGTTCACCCGTGAACATGCTCGTGAAGCTGAGTGGAGAACAAAGTGGAGAGTTTTCGTTCACGGGCAATTCACGTGCAAAATGTGTACTCACAAGTGTGTACCAGTGAGCAATGTCAAAAGTTCACTTTCTCCACTGGCGAACGTTCACTTCACGAGGAAGTATGTACTAGGCTTAACATCACACTAACTCATCAGCACTAACATCATACACCATTTCTATCTAATAGTTCAAAATGTTAAATGTCACCTTTTTGTTGTCAAGGATGAGCATATGAATAAAAACAATTTGTTTAGCTTATATCCATATTAAATTTTACGTTAATTAATATTAATAATATTGTATTCTTTTTTGTGATAAAAAAAAATGTAATCATTAAATATGTACACTTCCTGGTTTGTTAACCATGTTTATATATTTTTTTAAATACAATGAAATTAATACAAATATGTTTTTAAATTCCATTCGGCACTCAACGTTATAATTAGTGACATAATATACATACATTTAAGGCTTTTCTAGGCTCACTAAATTCAAGCTTTTTTTTCAAAAAAAAAAAAAAAATTGATGATTTCAAAATCTACAATATCTTTTTCAATATTTAGGACTTCAATAATAGCTTCGCACGTTTCCATGACAATTCGATCAATAGACTGTTCAGAAATAGCACTGATGAATTTTAAGTCTGCAAATTTATTGCCTGTAGCCAGAAACCGAAGAGTTATTGACAGACGTTGACTAACAGGTATAGCTTCTCGCATTTCGGTATCTTTTCTGATAATTTTGGGTGTTATCATTTCCAGAAGTTGGTTCTATGTGTCCTCATTCATGCGAACGAAATTTTTAAAGTCACTTGGCGAACTTAATTTTAGTTCATTTAAAAGATTTTTATGTGTAAACTGATTTCGTTTTTTCAGCCACTCTTTTATCCAGATCCGTTTTTTCCGCAAATTTGTCCTCTTCATTTTTAACGCCAGCGCTAGTCCCAGAGCTATGCAACGTCCGTGTCACTCATATTTTTCTAACAAAAAATTCGCATATCCATTCACATCCAAAATCTAAGAAGAAATGATGCTTGATGTGTGTATGTTCAAGGCGAAAAAGATTTTACAAACACACTCGCACATGCTTGATGAGATTTTGATGCGTGTATATGCCGCTTAACAGGAACACATGTAACACATGTAACCATAGAGGAAATATATTATCTAGAGTCCCGACTTAATGGGTTTGCTCTCTTTCGGCCTACAAACTAAATTGGGAGGATTTTGTCCATAGGTATAAGCATGTGTTAGTTGTCCCGTGCATTTCTTATGGGACCAAGCCAATTTGAATGTAGTTGTTATGGAATTTGTGCCCATATTGCTTAACCGCGGGGGAAAAAACTATGAGGTGAACTCAGCCGTTCAAAAAAGAGATTCGTTGAATTCAAAAATTGAAAAATTAATGCGAAAAGAAATAAAAATTAATTTTGCAACTTCTTTTTAGTGAAAACTGTGCTAAAAATAATATTCAACGGCTTTTGGCAAACAAATTCTATAATTTTTATGAAAAGTTTAGCTAAAAACAGAATAAATCATGCCGAAAGTATAGGCGCACCCTAGAACTGCAATGCGAACGTGACCCAATTTGAGTTGTACCCAGTTTTGGCAGATCAACAGCCAGGTAAGTATTTTGACATTGAAGATTAAAAAGAATACAAAATACAATTTCTGCAATTTAAACTTTAAATAAATCAACACAAAAGTGAAAAATTATAAAAACAAAGTTGTTAATAGTACTCCTGATTAACTGTTTTATCTATATTATATAAATAATTTCATACAAAATGATCCAGAGTCTACTATTTCATCGATATAAAAAGTGCCCTCATCATATCCGAAGAAGTATTTCCCTACGTAACTTGGCTCTAGATTCTTTCAGGATCTCTTTCCAGGCACCGCTGTGTAAGTAGTATATTGTTTTGTATGTTTATAAAAACTATAAGAAATCGTAATGAATTATATTCTGTTCTTCTTAAAACGGTAGTCCGGAAATGGCAAAACTTTTCACAAGTAAACAACAAACAATCTACGCCGGCTTTGATCCAGCTGCCGATAGTCTACACGTTGACAATCTCCTGGTAATAATTGGACTTCTACATGGCATCGAGAAAGACACAATCCAATTGCGTTAGTTGGAAAAACTACGGGTCTTATCGGTGATCCTAGTGGCAAAACAAAAACAGAACGAAATAAACTAGGGTTGTCGGTCATTAAGACAAATTAATTGTTATAGAAAAACACCTTAATAGAATATTCAAGAATCATCAGGATGGACTTTGGGGCAAAAGTGAAAACAAAAATGACCTATCTCCTATTAGGTAACTATAATAGAAACCTAATGTTCTTTAAAAACTCAATCGTTTTGATAATCTTTCTTTTAGAGTCGTCAACAATGCATCTTGGTACGAAAATCTGCATTTAGTAGACTTTGTTGCCAATATGGGAAGACACTTTCGAATGGGATCAATGCTCTCAATATTGTCAGTCCAGTAGCGACTTGATAGTGCAGCTGGAATGAGCTTTACCGAATTCGCATATCAAATTTTCCAAGCTTATGACTGGTTGCATTTCCTTCAGAAATACAATTGTCGCTTTCAAATGGGAGGCAGTGAACAAATGGGTAACTTAATGACTGGCCACAAACTATCAGCAGAGTATAAAAGAAGAAATCAGTATTTGGATTGACACCTCCTCTTGTGACCAACGAAGGAGAAGACAAGTTCGGAAAATCTGCTAGCAATGGTATTTGGCTGGACGAAGAAAAAATGTCGCCATTTGTTCTTTATCAGTTCTTTTTGAAAATGCCAGATTCTGAAGTCGAGAAGCTTCTCAAGTTGTTCACTTTTATCCCACTAGAAGAAATTGCATTTCTCCTTTAAGAAAACAAAAAATAACAGAGAAGAGAAAAGCACAAAGAAGATGTGATGCTTCTAGTCCATGGAGGTGATTTTTAATAAACAAATAAATCACTTCTTTTAGCTATTTAAGTTTTTCTCATTGCAAAAGTATGTCTAAAACAAGACGAAAAAGTCACAGAGGCGCTCTATAAGAGAAATGTTGAACAACTAGGTGAACTGAATTACAACGAAATCCGATCCAGAGCCTGGACTATCAATTCTTGATCTGGCACTAAAAGCTAAATGTTTTACAACAGAGAGTAAGTGAAAAGTGTTATGTTTTTGCTTGAGGTAATTTATTTTAAAATTAAAAATCTTTCAGCTGATACTATGAGAATCATCACAGCTGGAGAGTTCTATATCAAGCAAAAGCGAACTCAAAACTTCGCACTAACATCACACTAACTCATCAGCACTAACATCATACACCATTTCTATCTAATAGTTCAAAATGTTAAATGTCTCCTTTTTGTTGTCAAGGATGAGCATATGAATAAAAACAATTTGTTTAGCTTATATCCATATTAAATTTTACGTTAATTAATATATTCTTTTTTGTGATAAAAAAAAATGTAATCATTAAATATGTACACTTCCTGGTTTGTTAACCATGTTTATATATTTTTTTAAATACAATGAAATTAATACAAATATGTTTTTAAATTCCATTCGGCACTCAACGTTATAATTAGTGACATAATATACATACATTTAAGGCTTTTCTAGGCTCACTAAATTCAAGCTTTTTTTTCAAAAAAAAAAAAAATTGATGATTTCCAAATCTACAATATCTTTTTCAATATTTTGCTTAAAAAAATGTTGAGAAATGGTGTTCTTCAGTTTGAACACATGTAGCTAAAATCGAAGTTTAGGTTGGTAATCAGCATCAAAAATTATCTCAAACGAACTATTTAACCTTATTATACCCGCGCATTGGTCAGTGAGACCGTAAAATTACCTTTTCTCAAATATGTTAGTAACGGTGTAATTTAGCAATTTAATTTATTTATTAAATACAAAAAAAAATAAAGATATTCGAAGTAGAAGAGAAACTACGGGCTTTTTAGTTTCGGTTTGAGAGACCGTGCGCGGGTATACGTGTTATTTTTTTGACGCGGGTATAGAAAGGTTAAAACCATAAAAGTTACAATTAAGGTTTTTTAAAACTTGAGGTAGAATAAAATGAAGACTCATGAGTCTGTTGACCATATAAAATCGCGAACACAGGAACATCATAAACCAAAACATCAGAAGAATAAGAAGTTTCAAACGTGAGTTATTTAAAAAATATGCAATTTAATTTAACGGATGATTTTTTCCAATTTGAAAAACGAGCAAACAAAAAACAGGGCAAAATTTATATCGTTTAAATGGGTGTTTAAAAATTCCAACGAACATTTTAGTTATGTAGGTCCCCTAAACCAAAAAGCACCAACATCTTTGAATTCAAAACAATTTCTTTATTATTAAAGTAAAGTAAATCATAAATAATTTTGAAGAAAAATAATCCTAGTCAGCAAAGAAACAGTAGAATATACAATATATTCAAAATTACACAATAGCTCAAAATAAATAAACAAGTTGTTTGCAAAAAAGATTATTTTCTAGATATACATAGAAATAAATCTAGGCTTCAATTTGACCAACTTTTGCAAAAACTGCGTGTTTTCGACGTCCTTTCTTTTCGGGCGTGTGTATGGATTCACAAAAGTATATTTCATCAAGAAACTAAGGGTAACATAATCGCCTGGTTTTAGTCCCTCTTCAGGTGTGAAGTTCAATTTGATTGTTACTTTATTGGACTTTCTCCAAGTGGTGAATCTATAAAAAAAATAAGAGAAACAACATAAGAATTTCCAATTCGATTTGTTTGTTATTTACTTTGGTTACTTTCGTTGAACTTTTATTTGAAGTCGATCATTCGTCGTTCCTCTTCCTTGGTTGGCAGTTTCATAATGGTTGTGGTCATATGGTACATCGTTGGGTTAGTTAACTTGAGGATCAATTCAGTGGACGTGCCAGGCTTCAGTGGATTTTCACAACACACAAGCAGAACGTCGGGCACATGGTAGTGAGTAAACAATTGAATGCGATACTTGATCGATCCTGGATGGTACTCCGGCTTGATGACATTGTGTTCGCATTGTCGACAACACAGGGACCGTTTCCGCTACGAATAGAGGTTATTCACTGTGAATGGTTGATCGGCAGGTTGACCATGACGCTACTGAATTGTGGTGACTATAAAGAAATTAATTTTTATTATATAAGGAAATCTGAAATGAGAGTTGACTCACTTTTTTTGATGTTGATTTTCTGTGTGAAAATCGATGGAATCCACTCGCTGACATCGTCAGTAGCTGCCGAGAGACTGATTTGAATCTGTTTGGCTTCTTGGGGATTCTTGTCGGCCCAGCTCATTTGCCTCCCAATGATTGCCACCGTTAAGCCAGTGCGATCCTTAGGAGCAAAACGAATGGATTCGTTGTAGATTTAAAATTTGAACTGACTTACAGTTAAGGTTGGACATTTTTTGGAGCCTTCCTGCGATTGTTTCGATATGTATGTAATGGAGAAGGGCGTCAGCGGTCAACTATTACATGGCAAAACATCCACTTGCATCATTGACTTGGTGGTGTTGTTTCTAATGGTTTTGATGGTGACACCTCCACCGTCAACGCCTGCGGCAGCTATTGCCGTTGAGAAGTACATACAAAAATAATGGGCAGTATTTTTAGTTAAAAATATTGATATTATTTCGTTAAGAGAAATATAATATACAAAAAACTTACCTGCAAATCAGCGCCTTGTTTGGTTTGCCTTCAAGATTACTCAAGGGAAATTGCTTCCTGCATTATGGCACTATCTAAAATGAAAAAAACAGACTTTAAAATATATCGATTATTGTTGCACCTCCTTCACTGCAATTTGACTTACTTTTTATTCAATGAAGTGAACTTGTATATACCCCCTTCATTATAAAGAATTTTGGTCTGAAAAATATCAAATTATATTAAAAATCAAAACAATTAACAAAAACTTACTCTTAAAATCCGAAACCCATTGTTTTGTTTTTCAAAATTGATTGTCATTTTTGACAGGTCACAAAAATTCCATAAGTTTCTTTTTAGCCCAATCCCCCATTTTGCTTTTTTTTCTCCACTCACATGTATTGACCGATAGTGAATTTGAGAGAGTTTACCTCGAATTTGGGAGAGTTCACCTCGAATAAAATTTGGGGGTGTTTCAGGTAGGACGGGTACCGGTCGGGACTCTAGATAATATATTTCCTCTATGCCTGTAATACAGAACACTAAACAAATCCATACACATAATGACAAAGTATCAACAAAACATATGAATACGAATCACCTAACCACCGCAATGATATGCATTAACCGTCAGTACTGAAAACTAACACGGACATAAAACAAAGTTTCATTCACATGCAACTTAACAATTCAACCAACTTAAACGACAATACACAAAACCCAGATCTCCTCCGGAAAGCACCCATTGCTTTCCCATGGAATTTCTCTCTACTGAGGTATGGAGAGTTTCCATGGAGACCAACAATGAGGCTGCATCACTTTATATTACACTTACAAAACAACATTGAACAACATTTGAGTAAGTACGAAATTTATTTGGTTATTATTTAATTATTCTTTTATTTTCTTATTTTAGGATTGGGGATGCGGTTCCTGACCAGGCGTCCACAACATACCTTCCCGGAATAGGGCTCATAAGTCGATGCATAGATTGAAAAATTGTAGTTTTTTAAGTCGTTTGCGTTGACATTCTTTTGCGATTGGAAATTCAAAATCCCAAATCGGACAATGTCACAAATGCACAATCACCGATCTAATTGTTTTTAACATTTTCGGCAGGTGAAGGTTGCGGGCGTACAATTATGTAAAGTCACTCTTGCAACATAATTAGGGCAATTTGTAGGGACATTCCTTTGTCGACGTTGGAAGGCTTGACCTACTTTTTTTTGAATCATTTTCAAATGAGACAGACATTTTCAAACCATGCTTATAATAGTGGGAACATTTTTTGTTTAGTTTTCTTTTAGGGATAAATAATTAACAAGAATGACTCATACATGGTACTTTAACTTCAGAAATTTCTTGAGAAAATTCAATTGTTATTAACTTTAAATAAGATGTTATTGTAATCGGTCCGATTTGTCGAATTGAAAATTTTGACATTTTAAGGTCCCTAGAGCCAATAAAAGATTTTTTTAAGAAAGATGTCTGTGCGTAAATAATTTTTTTTATACAGATAATTATGTAGAATTATACAGAAAGGACTCTCAAACAAATTGAGGGGGGGTATTTTTAATTTGGAATGTATTTCGTCAATTTTATGGTTTTTTATCTTAATTCCTGTAACCACGACATCTCAATGTCATTTATTTAAACCTTTTTAGTTCACCTTAATGGCAACACTTACTTTATTATATGTATGTATCTTAAGTTGGTAGATCTGGAATAAATTGATTTTTGAATTAGTTTCAACGACAACGGACGTGTTTTTAATTTTCTAGATAAAAAAGTTCCTTTTTTAATCGAATATCTTCCCATGAGATATTACTTTACTTACATGGCGCAGTCGGTAACTCTAAAGAACAACAAATCATACTTTTACTCTTATTAATAAAACCAGAACAGCAAAAAAATCAAACCAAAATGTCGCTTCTCGACAAATTAATAGAAACAACGACCGACGCTTCCATCCTTAACCAATTCACTCTTGATTTTCTTAAGAGTGAAATCAAAAAAAGAGGATTGGAAGTCAAGGCTACGACAAAAGATGATGCAGTTGAAATCATCATACAAAACAAACTTTCAAGTACAGCCCATTACAAACGCGGGCACCTCAAATAGTCTACTTTCTGCACCAGCAAACTTTTGGGAATTGCCAAAAATTGGCAGAACTTCGAAGGCGAAAACAAAGATAACTGGTCAGCATGGCTTATGGCATTTAAGCAAAGATTCATCAAGCAACCAACACTGCGAGAATGGAACGAACGGGTCAATGCACGAGTTCAACATCCAAACGAGTCAATCACACAATATCTGAGCGGTAAGTTGGAAATTATAACTAAGGTTCCAAGTGGTATAAAGATTCCAGTCGAAGAACACTGACCGCCGACTCATGCGTATAGGCGCTCCCACCACATTAGATAAACTCTTTGAAATAGCCCAAACTCTTGATGATGACACAAAATACACTGTAAAACACATTCCAAACGATAAACAACAACCATACATAAATAGCACTTCTCAACAGCATAACAATAACTATCCATCTTCATCCAACCAACAATATAGTTTCCAAAAACCTACAGCCCAAAATGATAACTTCAAAGTAAATAGTTACTTATGTCCACGTTGCAAAAAATATTCGCATCCAGTCTCTCAATGCCACATACCATGCACCATCTGCAACAAAACAGGTCATTCAATCAACAACTGCTCAAATAAAATTCCTCCAAAGCAAGCAAATTGCGCTTTTAACACAAAAGGTGGCGATTGTATTTGATGGAACTCCTATTTCAACACTCATCGACAGTGGTGCAGAACAGTCAGTTATCGACCGCCGTTCAATCCCATCAAGTTATTGCATCCAGAAATATTATGGACCTTCAATCACATCTATAAACAGCGAGTGCAAGCCAATTGGTCAAATAGATCTATTTATATCTGTAGGTGACATATCTTGTACATTTGGCCCAGTAGCAGTTGTAAGCAATACTCAAATTACACTCATACTTGGCAGCGATTGGAGAAAAGCCAACAACTTAACAATAATTGTTGAGTCGAACGGCGATATCCAAATTCTTAAAGATTCAGTCACAGACGATGTCAAAACCAGCATTAATTCTTGCATTTCTAAGGGCATACAAAGCATTCCAACTAGACTATCAAAAGAAACTGAAGATCAGATTTCATCATTTACAAATCTTACTTCTATCCAAATTGTAAAGTTTCAACAAATAATTTACAACAATTTGCAAGCCTTTTCGACAGATGAAGACGTCTTAGGCCATTGTACGATCGGCGAACATTCTCTCATCACCAGCGGCGAAATAACAGTCTTCAGAAAGCCATATCGATACTCATGGAGCGATCGAAAATTTATAAACGAGACCGTAGAAAATTGGAAACATCTCAAAATAGCTCGAGACTCACAATCAGAATATGCTTCACCAGTAGTGATAGTGGTGTTCGCAGAATAAAAGGCCAATGCTTGTGCTTAGTTCAAGAGTACTTTAATAACTAACTAGTCTATAACATAATGAGAATTCATAATTTTGTATATGAGAGTATGTGTGTAATTCAATCTATGTACTACATTAATACATACTACACATCTCCCCTTTTAAGAATAAAATTAATTACATTTTCAAAATATTTACATTTCAATAATTTGTAATGATATTCTAAGTATATTTTCTATGATGATGTATACCGGTTTGGTTTAAATACTGTTCGACCATATCGAGTTGTTGTAAGATAATTGGGATGTCTAGTTAAGTCAGAACTTCTCGTGACCTCTTCTCCCCCTTTAGAGTCTTCATTAGTAGTTGGCACATTACTTGTTATCACATCATCTGTCGGTTCGGGTATATGTACCTCATTAGATACATAAGGAATGTCTTTTCTGAAAGAATAAACAAGGTGAAATGAATTTCTTCGAAATGTACCTCTTTCAGTTTCGACGAAATAGGAGCGTGGTGAATCAGCTTAGTTCAAAATTCTGCCCCAAACTTGCAGATCTCGAACCCAAACGATGTCGCCAGGCCGAAAATCTGGGCGGCTGTGGACACCATGTCTATTGTTGAAATTGGTTGCTTGTTTTTGTTTCAAAATTTGTTCTTTATGCTGGAGTTCATCCTGTCTAATAGACTTTGTACGCAATTGCTTGGCTGCAAGTGGTAAAGTCGTTCGTAATCGTCGGTTCATCAATAATTCGGCAGGGCTATATCCATTTGCTTATGTGTATAGGAAAAATTAGGTTTTCCTTCGGCTTTTTTGGTCACTTTGATCGTGGCAATGAAACAAGGTTGTTACATTAACTTTTCCCGACGTTTCGGCAGGGGTTGCTGCCTTCCTCAGGGGAACTTTATTAAACATGAAAAATAAAACACATAGTACAATATTGTGGACAACAAGAATAAGAAAAAACTTACAATTTAACAATTAAATTTTAAAACAATGTAAAAAAACACTTCTAATTAAGAAGTTCAGTCTATAACTACAAAAAAACAAAGAAAAAAGCTCTTATGAGGAAACAAGTGAGCAATATACAGATGATATACTCTGTGTGTCTTGCTTGCGATTCATATTGTTTTTGTTTTTCAGGATATGGAGCGTTTCGAGTGTATATCGCTTGGAAGTATGTTTTTCCGTTTGAAGAACTTTAACACAATCGAAATCCGGAGAATGACCTTTGTCTATTGAATGGGCCGCCAATGCGGTTTTAGCCAGGTTATTGTTTTTGATGTCAGATTTGTGGTTGGACAATCTTTGGCGCAAGAATTGTTTGGTGGTTCCGATGTAGCAAAGGTTACATGTTTCGTCAGGTTTACCTTTGCAGTTTATTTTATAAATCACATCAGTGCGTTTATCTCTGTCTATTTTGGTCTTTAGTTTGGTGAAAAGGTGTCTAATTGTCTGGTTAGATTTAAAAGCCAATCGGACATCTTGGATGTTTTTGGTGACAACTTGCTTAAAACTCTCAGCCAGTTTTGGAACGTAAACAATGCTTTTGAAGTATCCTTTGTTGTTATCCTCACTTTGTTGTTTAGCGCGTCTGCATTGTTGTTGTAAAATTAAGCCACGAATAATTGCTGGCGGGAAACCGTTGTCGCTTAAAATTTTGGTCACTTTGATGGTATTTGAATGGTGGAATCTTACGTCACTTAACGTAAAAACTTTGTTAATTAAATTGGAAGCTGTGTTGAAGATTATGTGTTTGGCTTGGTTGGACCGGAAGTTGATCAGACGTCCTGATGCTGTTGGTTTTTGAAACCAATCAAACGACAATTGAGTGTCCATACGGTGGATTTTGACATCAAGGAACGATATAGAACTGTTGTTTTCGTTTTCAACAGTGAACTGTAGTTTGGAGTGGAATCCGTTCAGGATCAATAATAAGTCTGCGACTTTGTATTTGTCCATAACCGCAAATATGTCATCAACATATTTCACTATAAAATTTGGTTTTGCATTACATCCAGTTAAACATTCGTCAAGTAAATGGTCCATTACCAAATCAGCAATAGTGGGCGAAAGAGGGTTACCCATTGGCATTCCAAAAATTTGTTTGTAGATAATGTCCTTAAACTGCAAATAGTTGTTGTCTTTTAAGCAAAAATCCATGATTTCAATAAATTTAGTTTGGCTGATTTTGGTATGTCTGCTAATCGTATCCCATTTCTTTTTAATAATATTAATAGCCAATTGTACTGGGATGTTAGTAAATAATGAAATAACATCAAACGAGACCAATACATCATTACTTTGTAATTTAACATTTCTCGCTTTGTCAACAAATTCGTAAGAATTTTTTACAGTGTATTTTGTTTCATTCGTCACTGATTGTAAAATTCTACCAACAAATCTGGAAAGCTCATAGCATGGTAAATTCAAAGATGATACAATTGGACGCATGGGCATGCTTGGTTTGTGCGTTTTTGGTAGTCCGTAGATAGAGGGAAGCTGCGCGGTGTATGTTGTCATTTTGTTCTTTTCCTTATCGTCTATGTGGTTGTTGTTGTTGAGCCACTTAACCAACTCATTGTTTCGGTTTTGTAGTGTTGTTGTTAAGTGGCTCAACAACAACAACCACATAGACGATAAGGAAAAGAACAAAATGACAACATACACCGCGCAGCTTCCCTCTATCTACGGACTACCAAAAACGCACAAACCAAGCATGCCCATGCGTCCAATTGTATCATCTTTGAATTTACCATGCTATGAGCTTTCCAGATTTGTTGGTAGAATTTTACAATCAGTGACGAATGAAACAAAATACACTGTAAAAAATTCTTACGAATTTGTTGACAAAGCGAGAAATGTTAAATTACAAAGTAATGATGTATTGGTCTCGTTTGATGTTATTTCATTATTTACTAACATCCCAGTACAATTGGCTATTAATATTATTAAAAAGAAATGGGATACGATTAGCAGACATACCAAAATCAGCCAAACTAAATTTATTGAAATCATGGATTTTTGCTTAAAAGACAACAACTATTTGCAGTTTAAGGACATTATCTACAAACAAATTTTTGGAATGCCAATGGGTAACCCTCTTTCGCCCACTATTGCTGATTTGGTAATGGACCATTTACTTGACGAATGTTTAACTGGATGTAATGCAAAACCAAATTTTATAGTGAAATATGTTGATGACATATTTGCGGTTATGGACAAATACAAAGTCGCAGACTTATTATTGATCCTGAACGGATTCCACTCCAAACTACAGTTCACTGTTGAAAACGAAAACAACAGTTCTATATCGTTCCTTGATGTCAAAATCCACCGTATGGACACTCAATTGTCGTTTGATTGGTTTCAAAAACCAACAGCATCAGGACGTCTGATCAACTTCCGGTCCAACCAAGCCAAACACATAATCTTCAACACAGCTTCCAATTTAATTAACAAAGTTTTTACGTTAAGTGACGTAAGATTCCACCATTCAAATACCATCAAAGTGACCAAAATTTTAAGCGACAACGGTTTCCCGCCAGCAATTATTCGTGGCTTAATTTTACAACAACAATGCAGACGCGCTAAACAACAAAGTGAGGATAACAACAAAGGATACTTCAAAAGCATTGTTTACGTTCCAAAACTGGCTGAGAGTTTTAAGCAAGTTGTCACCAAAAACATCCAAGATGTCCGATTGGCTTTTAAATCTAACCAGACAATTAGACACCTTTTCACCAAACTAAAGACCAAAATAGACAGAGATAAACGCACTGATGTGATTTATAAAATAAACTGCAAAGGTAAACCTGACGAAACATGTAACCTTTGCTACATCGGAACCACCAAACAATTCTTGCGCCAAAGATTGTCCAACCACAAATCTGACATCAAAAACAATAACCTGGCTAAAACCGCATTGGCGGCCCATTCAATAGACAAAGGTCATTCTCCGGATTTCGATTGTGTTAAAGTTCTTCAAACGGAAAAACATACTTCCAAGCGATATACACTCGAAACGCTCCATATCCTGAAAAACAAAAACAATATGAATCGCAAGCAAGACACACAGAGTATATCATCTGTATATTGCTCACTTGTTTCCTCATAAGAGCTTTTTTCTTTGTTTTTTTGTAGTTATAGACTGAACTTCTTAATTAGAAGTGTTTTTTTACATTGTTTTAAAATTTAATTGTTAAATTGTAAGTTTTTTCTTATTCTTGTTGTCCACAATATTGTACTATGTGTTTTATTTTTCATGTTTAATAAAGTTCCCCTGAGGAAGGCAGCAACCCCTGCCGAAACGTCGGGAAAAGTTAATGTAACAACCTTGTTTCATTGCCACGATCAAAGTGACCAAAAAAGCCGAAGGAAAACCTAATTTTTCCTATACACATAAGTATATATTCATTGGTCAATACATTATCCTTTATATCCATTTGCTGTTGTCGTTGCTCTGTACTCCAAAAGGGCAAGGTAAGGATCTTCATTTTTTTTCAAAAGAAGTTTGATGATTTTCACTGCTGACTCTATAAAGCCGTTGCTCTGCGGGAATCTTGGACTCGAGGTTATGTGTTGGAATCCCCAATGCCTGGCAAATTTCCTAAATTCTGACATCTCAAGCTGCTTAAACTGTGGACCATTGTCAGTTCGTACTATCTCCGGGATCCCATGTCTGGGAAATATAGATTTAAGTTTAGAAATAATACAACTTGCAGTTTGATTTTCCAATAAAGCGATTTCTGGAAACCGTGAATAATAGTCGCTGACAATTAGGTAGGTTTTTGATTTACAAAAGAAAATGTCAGCTCCAACCATCTGCCAAGGATTTTCTGGAGTCACAGTCGGAATAAGTGGTTCATGCCTCGGGGCAGTATGTTGAATGCACACTTCGCATCCTTTGACGACATGTTCCACTGCCTTTGCGCATCCAGGCCACCATTCTGATTGCCTAGCACGAGCTCTACATTTCTTGATTCCTAGATGGCCTTCGTGGATTCTTTTTAACATCTCGTCACGCATTGTATGTGGGATGACTAAACGATTGCCATACATCAGCATTCCGTCATTGATTGCCAGGCTATATCGATCATTGTAATATTGCTTTGCTTCGGGAGTAAGTTTTTGCCTTAAAGGCCATCCTTCTCGGACATATCTCGCAACTTCCATCAAAATTGTATCACGCTGTTGGGCTGTTTTGATTTCATCCAATTTATTTTCTGTTGCTGGTAGCTCTGAAATGATTGCCTTTACGAAAGTCCTTAAGTCTTCTTCGCTCTCTGGATTCTGGTTCGATGACTCAATTGGACTTCTGGATAAGGCGTCAGCTGCAATTAAATCTTTCCCAGGGGTATAGTAAATTTTAAATAAGAACTGCATCATTCGCATTCTAAATCTTTGCAGTCTGGGTGTTAATTCATCCAAGTTCTTGGAAGTGAAGATCGGAACCAATGGCTTATGGTCCGTTTCAATATAAAATGACATACCTGTTATGTAATCTCTAAATTTCTCGCACGTGGCCCATGTTATCGCTAAGGCCTCTTTTTCTATTTGGGCGTATCCTCTTTCGGTTTCACTCAGCGTTCTAGATGCATAGGCGACTGGTTTAAGAAAACCATCACTATCTTCCTGTTGCAAGACAGCTCCAAGTCCGAATGAGGAAGCATCTGTTGAAATAATTGTCTTCTTGCTTGGGTCGAACATTTTCAACACAGGTTCTGTAATCAAAATATTCTTTTAATTAAGAAATGCAATGTTTTGACTTACACCCCATGTAAAATTGACGTTGTTTTTCAAGAGCTCATTCAGTGGATGACAAATCGAAGCCAAGTTAGGGATGAATTTGCCCAAGCAGTTCACGAGACCAAGGAATTTTCTCAATTCCGCTACGTTCTTTGGTGGTGAAAATCCTTCGATCGCTTCAACTTTTGATCTTCCTGGATGAATGCCAGTGCCATCGATTCTATGGCCAAGAAAATTTACTGATGTTAAACCAACCTGGCACTTCTCGCGATTAAGAGTCACTCCCTTAGACTTCAACTTTCCTAGTACTTTGCGGAGATTACTGTCGTGATTTTCTATGGTCGACCCATAAACAAGTATGTCGTCAGTTTGACACACCACCCCTGGAATACCTTCAATTATGCGCTGAATCTGTTTCTGAAAAATCTCCGGTGCGCTTGAAATTCCAAATGGTAGCCTAAGAAAGCAAAACCTTCCAAATGGCGTCAAAAAAGTTGTCAGTAGCTGCGACTTAGGTGACAGTTTTACCTGCCAAAACCCGTCCTTTGTGTCTAATTTAGTGAAAAATTTAGCACCAGCTAACTGGGCTAGGGTGTGATCTGCGCTTGGCATGGGATGCACTTTACGTTCTATACACTCATTGAGTCGGTGAAGGTCAACACAAAGTCGTATATCTCCATCGGGTTTGGGTACTATGACAAGTGGAGCACACCACTCTGTTGGTTCGTCAACGAATTTGATCACTTCTTACAGCCTTACCATATCGTCCAATTTTGATTTTAATTTCCCTATCAATGGGATAGGCACTCTTCTTGCTGCATAAATAGCGTACGGATTGCTTGGGCTTTTTATTTTGATTTCATACTGCCCAGGAAGGCAACCTAATTCTTGAAACAATTGAGGAAACTCAATTTCAATTTGCACGTTAGATCGAATATTTGCACTATTTATATCGATAGCATTTAATCTCTGCAATAATTTTAGATGTTCACATGCCTTCAGACACAGTAATGGAGCTTTTAAGTGTTCTATGACATAAATCGTGGAATGTAAAAATCTACCTTTGCATTCTAATTTTGCTTCAAATGAACCGATTATTTGTAGGTTTTCTCCAACTGGTCCTACAAGATTGCGGCCACTGACTTCTAGAACAGTTGTCGAAAAAAAATTAGAGAAAACTAACGAAGGGATTACATTGACGGGAGCACCACTATCAAGAACAAAATTCACTTTGACACCATTAACGACAATGTCTTCGGTCCACTGGTCGCGGTTGCCAGTTGCCTTGGCATGAAAGGTACCAATAAATGTGTCAAGATGATTTGGGTTTGGTGTGTGCTCAGCTATAGAGTTAATATGTTTCGAAGAGTTATTATTCGATTTGCAAACATAGCTGAAATTATTCCACTTATTACACTTGCTGCAGCGTTTGCCATATGCAGGGCATATGCGTTTATCGAAGTGGGCATCATTACCACAAAAATCGCATTTCTTTTTTATTGTATTCGCTGAGAAATTCCCGGTTCCTCGATTACTGTTGACGGTCCGTTGTTGCTGTTCTTTTGGGCTCTGATGATGATTTATTGTTGGCTTTTGAGATGATCGTCTTTTGTGAACTGTTGCTGCTGCTGCCTCGTGTGTTGATTGAAACCGGTTGATTGATGGTGATGACGTATTTAGCTCTTGTTGCTGACGACGAACTGATACATTGCTGCGTATTACTGTGATTGCTCTTTCTAAAGTAAGAGATGCCTCAAGCTGTAACTTTTCGGATAAGCTTTTATCCCTCACCCATACAACTAACCGATCTCGAATCATCTCATCTTTGAGAGAGTTGTAGCCACAGGTCTCCGACAACCGGTAAACCGGTAAAAAAATTTTCGAAGGCTTGTAAAACCGATAGGTAATTCTTACAATCTTCTGCGCTTAATGTGAATGATAAAAAAATATCATCGGCTGCATCACCCATCACGTACATAAGAGTATTTATTTGGTTTTCTTGGGATTTTGTAGATAACCCAGACGCAATTCTAAAACGCTCGAACCTTCTTTTCCACCGGCCCCATTGAGAAGGATCTTCGAAAGAAAACTGGGCAGGAGCCTCGACCGCGTAATTGCTATGGTTAATAGTAACTTTAACATCTTTTTCCGACATTTTGCACAACAATGAAAAATTTAATCTTTTAAAAATGCGCGAATTCTAACTTAATTTATTTTTTTTTCCCGCGTGGTTTTCTTCATCCCACCGCTGCCACCATGTGGTGTTCGCAGAATAAAAGGCCAATGCTTGTGCTTAGTTCAAGAGTACTTTAATAACTAACTAGTCTATAACATAATGAGAATTCATAATTTTGTATATGAGAGTATGTGTGTAATTCAATCTATGTACTACATTAATACATACTACACAGTGATTGTAAACCAGCCTCACCATCCAAGCACACCACGTAGATTGACCGTAGACTACACGCATCTAAACAAAAAATTTTTGAAAGACAACTTTCCACCACCACATATTGATGACGACATAGAAAAACTTATCCAAACTGATTCAAAAATATTTAATGTTATGGATATAAGAACAGCCTTCATGACAGTCAAGGTAAAACCATCAGACATACACAAAACCGCCTTCGTTACACAAGATGGAGTATTTGAGTTGATGAGAATGCCATTTGGTTTGTCAAATGCACCCAAAACAATGGAACGCATTACACGACAAACTTTCCACAAAACCAGAAACACCATAACCTACATGGACGATATTGGCCAATCTGCCCCGACCATCGATATTAGATATTAGACAATTTTGAAAATGCATTAACAGAATTGATTAAGAGTGGCCTACGCATTTCACTTTCGAAATGCCAACTGTTCAAAACCGAAATATTCTTCTTGGGATATGGAATTTCCGCCGAAGGCATACGTCCAGATCCAAACCGTATAAGCTCCATAGACCGATACAACAAAGAATTCAAAACTAAAACAGATGCCAAATCTTTTCACGCATTTGCATCACATCACAGAAGATTCATAAAAGATTTTTCAAAAATTGCCCTACCAATACGCAACGCTTACAACTCTGCACCTTTCGTTTGGACAGAAGAAGCTGCAGAAGTAGTTGAAATTCTAAAGCAAAAACTAAAATCACCACCAATACTTGGGCACTTCATGAACGAATGTGCAACTGAGGTTCAAATTGACGCTTCATTAACTGGACTAGGTGCTATTCTCATCCAAAAGCAAAACAATCGAGAAGTCGTAATAGCGTATGCCAGTCGTGCACTAGCGGATACTGAAAAGAACCTCCACATACATCAAATCGAAAGCCTTGCCATACACTGGGCTATAACCGACAAATTTCACATCTATCTTTATGGTCTTAAATGCTTTACATTAGTTACAGATAATTGGACAACAGCATGCCTTCTACAAAATAGTAAATACAATCGCAAATTTGCAAGATGGCTCTTGGATCTACAATCTTACAACTTTACCATTAAACATAGAGCAGACAAACACAACGTATGTGTTGACTCACTATCAAGGATCCCAAACAGCATCGTAGCTCAACTCATTCTCAAATCCAACGACGAGACACAAATTTCATCTGCTCAAAACAATGATCCAGAATGTCAAGACTTAATTAAAATCTTAAATAATAACACAAACACAAACATAAAATAAAAAGAAACTATTATATTCAAAACAACATTCTACTTTACAAAAACAATAAAGGCTTCGGTCGGATTTATATTCCTAAATCATTGCAAAATGGCATTCTCGAGATGTGCCACGATAGCAGCGGACACATGGACCATGAAAAGACTTTCTCAAAACTATCCAAGCGATATTTTTGGCATTCAGCGGCCAAGGATTGCAAGCTGTATGTACACAGTTGCCGTACATGTCAGTTGTTCAATCACCGAACAAGCAAAAGAATCGAATTCCAAAAACCAAGAAGCATTCCTCCATTCCTGGAATCCTTGAAGTGTGAGTAAAAACTTTGCATTCACACTTTTTAGTAAAAAACAAAACAACTTAAAAAAGCACGTCCAAATAAGTTCCAATGTTTTTTTTCCTATTAAAAATGTTTAAGCATTTTTTTATTAATTTTTTTTTCGGCTGACTCGGAGTTAATAAAACACTTTAAAATTTGCATTCGGCTTTTAATTGTTCGTGGAACCTATGGTACCATTTTCTTTTTTATTATTATTTGAATATTTAAATATACATTCGAACACAAAAATAAATATTAAAAATCTAACATATTTCTTCTTAATTGCGAAATCAATAGAAATCAATGGATTCTAGGTCGCTGAGCATTTTGTCACTAGTTTGTTGCTTGGAATCTTCCTTGATTTCCGTTGGAATTGAACCACACTGACCGAACATGAACTCCAATTCATCGGTGGTGAATTTTTAACCACGAAGCTCCAAGGCACCAATGAATTGCTTTCTCATCTGGCCTTCAAAATAGATAAACACTATTGTCAGATGTTTTTCTGTTAAATTTGGGATGCAGGTAGTGGCTATCGACCGCAGGAACTTAATTTGTGGGAATTTTATGGCCAACTGTTGCATATGGTGGTGTATGAGCGAACAGAGCTGCACACTATTTGTGTACAAATGCAACACAACCCACATACCTTCTCCAGCTTTGGTCACTGAACCGAAAAGAGCCTTGTCTGCGAATGCTCGCATCTATGCCATTCGTTTGTGACGATATTCCTCGCGAACACTTTCGTCTTGGGAGTCTTCAAATTCGTCCATGTTCATGTCTTCGATATTTTTCTGCTTCTCACCACCAGTTCGCTTCTCAATGGCATTCTCGAGCATGGGTGGAAGGATACCTTTTGCACGGAAGACATCATTCCATTTGGATCCTGCATTTTTAAACAAATTAACAAAACAAGAAATGCTTCATTTGACAGCTAAAATCAAATCTAAAATTCTCACCACAGCAATTTAATAAAAAAAAAAAATCTGTCAAAACCGCATCGAATTGTTGTTGGATTTCGCATTTCAAAATGGACGTAATGTCAAAATTACAAATACAACAATGTAAACAAATGGGTGTTGGAGGGTAAAACGTACGAAAGATTCCGGTCTTTATATGGTGTGTCTATGCAAGAAATAATCAGGACAGTCCATACCGGACAAATAAAAAAGTATAACAAACGAAACACTTATCAGCTGTTAACTGACACTGACATACAAAACAACGAAAGCGAAGAAGAAGAGGGAGAGGAAAATTCCGAAATCAATGCTGCCAGGTATTCTATAAATGACAACTCTCTAAAGGCGAGCACACAGGACGGCGGCGGTGAACCATCAAATCGCAAACGAGAACACCAAAATGGTTTGATGACTACAAGTGTTAAAAAAAAAAATCAATTAAAAAAAAAAAACAAAAACAACATACCATGTAACCACGACATCTCAATGTCATTTATTTAAACCTTTTTAGTTCGCCTTAATGGCAACACTTACTTTATTATATGTATGTATCTTAAGTTGGTAGATCTGGAATAAATTGATTTTTGAATTAGTTTCAACCTTTGTATATATAATTGAATAGTACTATCATGAAGAAGGAACGCTCGACCTGACATCTTCTTACGACTTCCTAAACAATTCGTTTCACATGTTTTGCATGTGGAATGTATTGGGGTGTGAGTAAAAATGAGCGAGAATTCCAACATAAAATAATAAATTTCCAGATTATTAGAAAAAACAGAAGATAGAGAAGAATGTATACAAATTCAGCGAAAGTTCGAGGGAGTCAATGAAAATACATTTTTGTTATAATTTATTACTTATATTTTGTATAATTTGTTATTTTTATTGTTTGATTGGTGGATTGGCAATGAAATCATTTAAAAAAACACACAGGACAAAAAATAGAAGAAAAATTAGAATATAAACTTTTTGTGGTTGCCAATTAGAAAAATTAAGGTTTTCCCTATTTTTTTCTAATCATTTTCAAATGAGAGAACCATGCTAATAATAGTGCGAACATTTTTAACTTAACATAGGAAGTTATTGTAATAGGTCCGATTTGTCAAATTCAAAATTTTGACATTTCTCGACCTTCAAGGTCCCTAGAGTCGAAAAAAAAGATTTTTAGAGAGTTGTCTGTGCGTGCGTGTGTACGTACATATATACATACGTTCGTGCATCCGTAAGTTTGGGAACTTTTTTCGTCATCCATAGCTCAAGAACCAGTGGAGATATCGACTTCAAATAAATATTGTTACACAGATAATAATGCAGAAAAATTCAAAAAGGGCTCTCAAGAAAATTGCATGGGTGGTTTTTTTGACATAGTTATTTGAAAAAAGGGTAAATATTTTAATTAACCCTAAATATCTCACGAACGATACCAAAGAAATATATTTTTTGAAAAATTCCAATTAACGTTTTTTATAAATCAAAAAAACTGAAAAACAAAATATTGTTCGCCTAGAAAATTATACGAACAAAAAATGATTTTATCTCCAAAACAATTTTAAGTAACAAAAATAACATTTTTGACATCTGGTAAAATTATGAGAAAAATTTAATTGACAGTTTTTGTACAAAATATAAAAAAAAAAACAATACTAATACTTGGTAAAAATGTACTTTTACCTCAAATACCTTTTTAAAAATTAAAAACATTGGCTTCAAATTAGTTTTATCTCACAGAAAATATTATTTGCAACATTTACCTAATTTTTATTAAAATCCAACAGTTAAGTAGTTAATCGGAATGGGAAGTTATCAGTGCGGGTTGCGTCCGAGCCGCTATATTGAAAATATACTCATGTTAAAATAACAGCTTTAATGGTCACTTATTTAAAAACTCTTTTTAGTTAATTTGATGTTAGCAATGTAGAAATAAATCAATAGTAATTGAGGTGAAGATTGAAATTGACAAAGATTTTGTTGGAAATAAATTTTTTTTTTAATTTTGATTTGAAATTTGATGTGTATTTCTTTAATGTTAAGGTTTTTTTTTATCTTTATTCCTTAATCAAATTCCTTAAAATTAGAATGATATTTTTAAAACGTGATTACTTAAATAATTAATTTCACCTGACAAACCAAAACCATTGTATATATATTTCTTATAGTACTCCTATGGAACGAAAATTTTTATTTCATCTCCACGCCGTTTATGGCGCTGCGTGTATCAAAATGCTTGGTAGGAAATCAAAAATGAGGAGAAAATTACTAAAGAAAGAATGAGAAAAGTAAATTTGTTTAGGTTCCATAAGCATTAATATGTTCGAGGGAGATAGCCAAAGTACAAATTTCAAACCAAAAAGGAATAATATTTGTTTACATTTTTGTTTTGCTTTCACGCGTGAATGTAGAGGAGATGTGCATATGTATTCATATTCTTGTAGCTATGTATACTTTAACGTTGTAGGTATTTTGAATTTAAAAATTGTCGTTAGATTTTAAATTTTCAATTTTCAATTTTTGTGAAAAATGAAATGTTGCCATATTTGGCATATACAAATACATATGTTTGTAGCTATGTATACAATAACGTTGTAGGTATTTTGAAATTAATAATTCTCATTTCATTTTAAATTTTCAATTTTTGTTAAAAATGAAATGTTGCCATATTTGGCATATGATGCATTGAAGATTTTAAATATATTCAGTTATTTTGTTGTTGTTATTCTTGCGTATTATTTGTTATTTGTACGCATCAAGTATAAACACAATCAAAAATTAAAATTTATTCAAAACTAGGATGATTTTTGTTTTTTAACGGCTAAATAGGGTGTACTGAATTGAATGTTAAATTTTTATATAAAAACATTCAAATAAATAGATACAATATAATATAAAACTAGGTTCAAAAATTAACCTTACAGATAATAATGCCTTAATTTGAAAGATATAAGCCTAATATATAAGATATCGTGATTTTGACAGAATGGAAGTGTTTCTTGTGTGGAGATATCATTATGATAACATTAATTGCTTCTATGGAACTCTTCGATTCATATAGCCCAGAACATTTTACTTTTTTCGGTTTGAATCTTTTAAGGTGTTTTCTTGTAAAAGATACAAACATACTTGTAAGTGCATTGTATGCCGAGTTTGCACCTTGTTTCAAGAGTTTTTTTTTCGGCGGGCATTTTAATTAACATGTCTAGGAATTTAGCAACAAAAACTTCTTAGAAATGGATATCTTATCAGAAAAAATAGCCCATTTGACTCTAGTTGGGATCTTACTAAAGAATTCGTAGATAGTTTGAGGTTTAACTGCAAGTATTGACGAAATCAATATTATTACCGAAAAGCTAATCAAGAAAAAAAGTCCCTTTGAAAACAAAAGAGTCCCTTTTAAAGTGAAGGGAGATTTTGTACCTGTTATCTTTTTGGCAAGACTGGTTTAAACAGCTGACGCACGTTTCGTGTTTTGTTTCACTATCAAACGTCTTCAGTTTGGTCTATAATTGCACCATAATTCGTCTAACAAACGAACAACGCTTGCAATTTATTGAATTGAAATATAGAAAATTGGACTAAGCGAATGGACCCCTTGAGGCGCGGTCAGGTTCAACATCTTTATGAAATAATCTTCAATAATTAAATTATATGGACCGTACTATCCATTCAAATAAAGATTTCATGCATTTTCCCGAATTGTATGTGTTTGTTTTTAACTTTCATATAACTTTTAAAAATTCATCCTTTATAAATATATACATATGTATACCTACATATAAAACGGGCAAACTAAAGGAATTACATGAAACTACGTTTTTGGTATAAAAAGATAAAATATAATTTTTTTTTTATTTAAGAGTCATATCAAAAATAAAGACACCCTATTGAATTGAAAAACAAATATTTTACAAAATATATTATATTCACTACCTACCGCAAAAAATACTCTTGCAGTACTTTTTTTGCGTTGTTATTGTTTCTCTTATAAATACTTTTTCTATTTCTTGCCAAAGCATAACCGTAAAAACTTTCCTCTTTAAGTATAATATGCATACACACATAAAATGTCAAAACGTTGTTGCTATTGTCTCCCTCGATCTCCTACTACATTTGCATATGTTCTTCTCTATTTTCTATTCTTTAATTATTGTTGAATTTTCCCTCATTCTCAACTATTGAGGGGTATAAAAAAAAAGGGATCAAATTCAATCATCTCCACGCCTCTCAGATGTCGCTTCGATCGTTCCTCTTCATGAGACTACTATAGGAAATATATATACAATGCCAAAACCATTTGACCATTTTCCTAAGAACGCAATAAGCAAGAAGAAGATAGTGTAGTAATCTTTAGCCATTTGTCCGTTTTTTAAAACAACCAAAATGAGGGTGAGGAGAATACATTGTATATATATTTCCTATAGTACTCCTATGGAACGAAAATTTTTATTTCATCTCCACGCCGTTTATGGCGCTGCGTGTATCAAAATGCTTGGTAGGAAATCAAAAATGAGGAGAAAATTACTAAAGAAAGAATGAGAAAAGTAAATTTGTTTAGGTTCCATAAGCATTAATATGTTCGAGGGAGATAGCCAAAGTACAAATTTCAAACCAAAAAGGAATAATATTTGTTTACATTTTTGTTTTGCTTTCACGCGTGAATGTAGAGGAGATGTGCATATGTATTCATATGCTTGTAGCTATGTATACTTTAACGTTGTAGGTATTTTGAATTTAAAAATTGTCGTTAGATTTTAAATTTTCAATTTTCAATTTTTGTGAAAAATGAAATGTTGCCATATTTGGCATATGATGCATTGAAGATTTTAAATATATTCAGTTATTTTGTTGTTGTTATTCTTGCGTATTATTTGTTATTTGTACGCATCAAGTATAAACACAATCAAAAATTAAAATTTATTCAAAACTTGGATGATTTTTGTTTTTTAACGGCTAAATAGGGTGTACTGAATTGAATTTTAAATTTTTATATAAAAACATTCAAATAAATAAATACAATATAATATAAAACTAGGTTCAAAAATTAACCTTACAGATATCAATGCCTTAATTTGAAAGATATAAGCCTAATATATAAGATATCGTGATTTTGACAGAATGGAAGTGTTTCTTGTGTGGAGATATCATTATGATAACATTAATTGCTTCTATGGAACTCTTCGATTCATATAGCCCAGAACATTTTACTTTTTTCGGTTTTAATCTTTTAAGGTCTTTTCTTGTAAAAGATACAAACATACTTGTTAGTGCATTGTATGCCGAGTTTGCACCTTGTATCAAGAGTTTTTTTTTCGGCGGGCATTTTAATTAGCATGTCTAGGAATTTAGCAACAAAAACTTCTCAAAAACGGATATCTTATCAGAATAAATAGCCAATTTGACTCTAGTAGATATATGAGATCTTAATAATGAATGGACGCCTTGAGGGGCGGTCAAGTTCAACATCAGCATGAAATAATCTTCAAAAATTAAATTATATGGATCGTGCTATACATTCAAATAAAAATTTCATGCATTTTTCCGAATTGTATGTAGCTATGTGTTTGTTTTTAACTTTCATATATTTTTTAAAAAACCACCCTTTATAAATATATACATATACATATGAAACTGACAAACTAAAGGAATTACATGAAACTACATTTTTGGTATAAAAAAGATAAAATATATTTTTTTTTGATTTAAGAGTCATATCAAAAATAAAGACAATTATCAGGAACACCCTATTGAATTGAAAAACAAATATATTAAAAAATATATTATATTCACTACCTACCTCAAAAAATACTCTTGCAGTACTTTTTTGCGTTGTTATTGTTTCTCTTATAAATATTTTTTCTATTTCTTTCCAAAGCATAACCGTAAAAACTTTCCTCTTTACGTATAATATTCATCCACACATATAATGTCAAAAAGTTGTTGCTATTGTCTCCCTCGATCTCCTACTACATTTGCATATGTTCTTCTCTATTTTCTATTCTTTAATTATTGTTGAATTTTCCTTCATTCTCAACTATTGAGGTGTATAAAAAAAGGGATCAAATTCAATCATCTCCACGCCTCTCAGATGTCGCTTCGATCGTTCCTCTTCATGAGAGTACTATAGAAAATATATATACAATGGAGAATAGTAGGTTCTTAAACAAATTTTGTTACCTTTTTGGTTTAATACATTAATTTAACAAAATTATTCCCTAGAAACGTCCCTACATTTTTATCTATGCAACAACCTGCCAAGCTAAACACATACTGTCGAACTTCTTCATGTACCTATTTTAACTCCAAAAGCATAAATATAGAAAATATGTTTTAAAATAGGTGAACATGCATAAATTCTCATTTTTTCCAATTTTAACACAGTTGTTTAGAAAAAAGTCTGAAGCTACTTTTAGAAGGTCAACGTAAACGGTCAATGCCTTGAATCTTTGACGTCAAATAGACGTCATTTGTAGATCTACAATAATTAAAAATCACACAATAATTATGTAATATTCTTACACTGTACCAATTTTAACATTCTTTCACACCCTAATATGAAAAAAATAAAAATAACGTTGGCTTAAATAAAAATTATTTTGTCTAATCGTGTGATAGTTAACATCTTAAGCATTGACGCTTTGAACGTTGACGCAGAATATTTATGTTTTTATGACGTCACAAAGTCAACGCGTTGGCTCTTTAAGTTCATTGTTTAATTCTAGCTTGAGTCATGACTTGACTCTAATTACGAAACGACTTTAGTCCTTACAATTCAGCTTAATACACACCAACCTCCTTAATACCTACTTACTTTTCTACATACCTACCCAACCCACCCACTACCCACATTACAATAAAAAAAAATTTTAAAATACCTACATCGAATGTATTGCTATGGAAAAATTCAAAATATGGCAACGTAGCATTCTATTAAAACTTAAAAACAAATCTCAGGTAACGTTGGCAACGACTGATTTTTGTTTACATTTGAGTAATTTATTTTATTTATTTATTTCAATATTCTTATACTTCCAGTCGCTCTTAGATTCCACACCAAATTTCCGTACACACAGCGCCCTCATGGTCCGCCTTTCGTACCAAAATTTTCTGTTCCATGATAATACTATTCAGTTTATATACAAAGTTTCAACCTTTGTTTACATATACATGAAGATGAAACGCTCGACCTGACATCTTCTTACGACTTCCTAAACAATTCATTCCACATGTTTTGCATGTGGAATGTATTGGGGTGGGAGTAAAAATGAGCGAGAATTCCAACATAAAATAATAAATTTCCAGATTATTAGAAAAAACAGAAGATAGAGAAGAATGTATACAAATTAACGAAAGTTCGAGGGAGTCAATGAAAATATATTTTTGTTATAAATTATTATTTTTATTTTGTATAATTTGTTATTTTGATTGTTTGATTGGTTGATTGAATGAAATCATTTAAAAAAACACACAGGACAAAAAATTGAAGAAAAATTAGAATACAAACTTTTTGTGGTTGCCAATTAGAAAAATTAAGGTTTTCCCTTTTTTTCTAATCATTTTCAAATGAGACAAATATTTTTAAACCATGCTAACAATAGTGCGAACATTTTTAACTTAACATAGGAAGTTATTGTAATGAGTCCGATTTGTCAAATTCAAAATTTTGACATTTCTCGACGTTCAAGGTCCCTAGAGTCGAAATAAAAGATTTTTAGAGAGTTGTCTGTGCGTGTACGTATATACATACGTTCGTGCATCCGTAAGTTTGGGAACTTTTTTCGTCATCCATTGCTCAAGAATCAGTGGAGATATCGACTCCAAATAAATATTTTTATACCGACAGATAATAATGCAGAAAGATGCAAAAAGGGCTCTCAAGAAAATTGCATGGGTGGTTTTTTTGACATAGTAATTTGAAAAAAGGGTAAGTATTTTGATTAACCCTAAATATCTCACGACGATACCAAAGAAATATATTTTTTGAAAAATTCCAATTAACGTTTTTTTTTGTAAATCAAAAAAACTGAAAAACAAAATATTGTTCGCCTAGAAAATTATACGAACAAAAAATGATTTTATCTCCAAATCAATTTTATGTAACAAAAAATAATGTTTTTGACATCGGGTAAAATTATGAGAAAAATTTAATTGACAGTTTTTGTACAAAATATAAAAAAAAAACAATACTGATACTTGGTAAAAATGTACTTTTACCTCAAATACCTTTTCAAAAATTAAAAACATTGGCTTCAAATTAGTTTTATCTCACAGAAAATATTATTTGCCACATTTACCTAATTTTTATTAAAATTCAACAGTTAAGTAGTTAATCGGAATGGGAAGTTATCAGTGCGGGTTGCGTCCGAGCCGCTATACATTGAAAATATACTCATGTTAAAATAACAGCTTTAATCACTTATTTAAAAACTCTTTTTAGTTAATTTGATGTTAGCACCGTAGAAATAAATCAATAGTAATTGAGGTGAAGATTAAAATTGACAAAGATTTTGTTGGAAATAAAAGATGTATTTAATTTTGATATGAAATTTGATGTGTATTTCTTCAATGTTAAGGTTTTTTGATCTTTATTCCTTTTCCTTAATTAAATTATTTAAAATTAGAATGTCATTTTTGTAACTTGATTACTTAAATAATTAATTACACCTGACAAGCCAAAACCATTTGCCCTTTTTCCTAAGAACGCAAGAAGCAAGAAGAAGATAGTGTAGTAATCTTTAGCCATTTCCGTTCCGTTCTTTGAAGCAACCAAAATGAGGGTGAGGAAAATAGTAGTTTCCTAAACTGATTTTGTTACCTTTATGGTTTAATACATTAATTTAACAATATTATTTCCTAGAAACTTCCTTACATTTTTATCTACGCAACAACCTACCAACCTAAGGACATACTATCGTACTTATTCATGTACCTTTTTCAACTCCAAAAAGATAAATATAGAAAAATATGTTTTAAAATAGGTAAACATGCATAAATTCTCATTTTTTCCAATCTTAACACAGTTGTTTCGCACTGCAAAGTATTAAAGAAAAAAGTCTGAAGCTACTATAAGAAGGTCAATGTAAACGGTCAACGCGTTGACTCTTTGACGTAAAAAAGGCGTCATTTGTAGATCTACAATTAAAACTACTTAATAGTTATGTAATATGCTTACACTGTACCAATTTTAACATTCTTTGACACCCTTATATGAAAAAAAAATAAAAATATCGTTAGCTTAAATAAATATTATTTTGTCTAATCGTGTGATAGTCAACATCTTAAGCATTGACGCTGTGAACGTTGACGGTGCCTGCGTGGACACAGAATATTTACATGTTTTTATGACGTCAGAGAGTCAACGCCTTGGCCTTTTAAGTTGATTGTTTAATTCTAGCTTGAGCCATGACTTAACTCCAAATACCAAACGACTTAAGTCCTTACAATTCAGCTTCATACACACCAACCTCCTAAATACTTAATTTTCTGCTACCTACCCACCCACTACCCACATTACAATACAAAAGAAAAACAAATTTAAAAAATACCTACATTGAATGTATTTGCTATGGAAAAAATCAAAATATGGCAACGTAGCATTGTATCAAAACTGAAATTTGAAAACGTTGCTTTTAAATTTTCAGATTTCACAAAAACAGAAAATCTAAAATCAAATGAATTGTATTCTGCTAACAAATCTAAAACACATACAACCAAATGTATTGTATATGCATATCTTCTATACATTGATAGGTATGAATAAAACAAATCTCAGGTAACGTTGGCAACGACTGATTTTTGTTTACATTTGAGTAATTTATTTTATTTATTTATTTCAATATTTTTATACTTCCAGTCGCTCTTAGATTCCACACTTAATTTTCCTACAGGCAGCGCCCCCATGGTCCGCCTTTCGTACCAAAATTTTGTGTTTCATGATAATACTATTCAAATTAATATACAAAGTTTCAACGACAACGGACGTGTTTTTAATTTTCTAGATAAAAAAGTTCCTTTTTTAATCGAATATCTTCCCATGAGATATTACTTTACTTACAATTCCTTAATTGAATTCCTCAAAATTAGAATGTAATTTTTTGTAACGTGATTACCTTAATAAATAATAACATCTGAAAAACGTGCAAACCCATTTTAAAAAGCTGTGTAAATGATAATATTTCATTTCAATTTACATATTTGTACATAAAAGTGTCATTGAAATGCACTGTAATCAAAAATTTGACACAAATGAACCTTTTATTTCGATTTTGGAGAAAATCTTAATTTTAAATTTAACTTCCATTTTTTTATTAAATCAAGTTAAGTCTAGAAGGAGGCAATAATTTTAAATTTTTTACTTAAAAAGGATTTTTCATATATCTAATGCTCCTTTTTCTAAGAATGCAAAAAGCTATTACACTACATATCTTAAGCCATTTGTCCGTTTTTTGAAAAACGGACGAGGGTGAGGAGGATTATGGGTTCTTAAACTATTTGTATTATTTGTTTTTATTGATTTAACAAAATTATTCCCTAGAAACGGCATTACATTTTTATCTACGCAGCTTGTTGCGACCTAAACAGATACTATCTTACTTATTCATGTATCTATTCAAACTCTGGACCTATCTGCTTCCAAAAGGATAAATATAGGAAAATATGTTTGCAAATAGATACATATGCATGAATTATCAATTTTTAAATTTTAACACATTAGTTTCGCACTGCAAAATATTAAAGAAAAAAGTCTGAAGCTACTATTAAAATGTTAACGTAAACGGTCAACGCGTAAAAATAACATCATTCGTAGACCTACATTTAAAAACTACACAATAATTATGTTATATGCTTAATTGTTCCAATTTTAACATTCTAAAAACATAATATAAAAAAATAAATACATATTATAAATAAAACTAAAAATCAATTAGTTAATTAAAGTGAATAGTCGAGTTTTTAATAAGTTTCTAATATCTAAATTAGAATAAAACATATTAAATAAATTACAACTTACGAAAATCGGTTCACGTTGTCCATATAGCTTATATTGGGAATCGATTGACAAGAGCGGTCTGGTTCTTAAGAAAATTGAAGGAGCATACAGATGCAAGCAGTTAAGCAAACTCTCACAATCAATAGTTGAAGTCAAAATATCACGAATAAACATGACACTATACATTTTTATTCTCGACTCAAGAGTTTGTAGTCCAAGTAATCTTTTGATGAATCCAAGTAAAGAATTTGCTTCGGATACAATATAATTAATATGTAAGTTAAATTTCAATTTAAAATCAAAAACATATAACGCCCACGTCTTTAAGCTTTTCAACTACTTTAACGGTAAATTATTTAATGAATAGATAAGATAAGATAAGATTTATTCATTCATAATAATATTTACAAAAACATTTGAATTTAAATTTAAATTTAAATTTCAATCTTTAGTGGCATGGCCGAAAGGGCCGTCAGCCAGATGATAGCCTTAATTAATAAAATTTCCAATTTGTGTTGTTTTATGGTGCTTTATATACAATTTTATATTAAAAGTCTTCCCTTACTATCTGTCTTCTATAGTTAAGTGCTATTTTTAAATATTGAGCTTTGTATATTAATTTGAATAGTATTATCTTTGTATATTAATTCGAATAGTACTATCATGGAACACAAAATTTTGGTACGAAAGGCGGACCTGCCTGTAGGAAAATTAAGTGTGGAATCTAAGAGCGACTGGAAGTATAAAAATATTGAAATAAATAAATAAAATATATTACTCAAATGTAAACAAAAATCAGTCGTTGCCAACGTTACCTGAGATTTGTTTCATTCATACCTATCAATGTATAGAAGATATGCATATACAATACATTTGCTTGTATGTGTTTTAGATTTGTTAGCAGAAAATTGTATTCATTTGATTTTAGATTTTCTATTTTTGTGAAATCTGAAAATTTAAAAGCAATGTTTTCAAATTTAACTTTTGATACCATGCTACGTTGCCATATTTTGAAATTTTCCGTAGCAAATACATTCGATGTAGGTATTTTTTAAATTTGTTTTTTTTTCTTATTGTAATGTAATGTTAAGGAGTGGGTGGGTTATGTAGGTATGTAGAAAGCTAAGCATTAAGGAGGTTGGTGTGTATTAAGCTGCATTGTAAGGACTTAAGGGTTTGTCTCCCGCAGAAGCGAACTCAGAACCCATGTAAATGTACATATTTGAATGTATTAGTGAAAGATCGTTACTCTCTTCATTATCAAATTCAAATTTTGAATTTCCAATTACTCTATATTTGCCTCTTGATCTTTTTTGTCTCTCAGAGCGAGGGATATATTTCCGCACAAGCAGCCAATCAAAGAAATAAGAAATAGATATAGAAATGGAACAACATTGCATGATAAACCGGTTTTTTATTGTATGGCTAGTTAGGTAGATTTGTTGTTGTCTTTTGCATATGGTTCGAATTTTATAAAGCAAGTGGGTATTTTGTTATCGAAGGAGATGTTTATTTCTTGAATTTCTTTTTTTGGTCGACATTTTCTAATTATTGATAATACCTATTTTATTTTAATATTTTTTAACTTCTCATTGGAAGTTATTGTAATGGGTCCGATTTGTCAAATTGAAAATTTTGACATTTCTCGAGGTTTCAAGGTCCCTAGAGATGAAATAAAAGAAAAGATGTCTGTGCGTGCGTGTGTACGTACGTTCGTACGTCCGTACGTTCCCGACGTTTTTTTCGTCTTCCATAGCTCAAGATCCAGAAGAGATATCGACTTCAAATAAATTTTGTTATACAGATAATATGGCAGAAAGATGCAGAAAGGGCTCTCAAGAAAATTGCGTAGGTGGTTTTTTTACCATAGCAGTTTGAAAAAAAGGTGAAAATTTTGGTTAACCCTCAATATCTTACGAACCCAAAACGCTAGAGACTTGAATTTAATTTTATATAATATATTGTAACGTGATATCAACCAAGTATATTTTATGAAAAAAATCCATTTAACGGTTTTTTTTTATAAATCAAAAAAACTGAAAAAAAATGTGTCACCTACCAAATTGTACGACTAAAATATGATTTCATCTCCAAAACAATTTTGTGCAACGAAGAATAATGTTTTTGACATCTGATAAAATTTTGAGAAAAATCGAATTGACAGTTTTTTTATAAAAAATGATTTGCATTCAACATCAATCCTTAAAATTTAACAACGCTTTATATAATATCTGCTATGGACAACTAAATAAAAAGCACAGATTGTAAACATTTTACTAAATAAATTTATATAATAAAATAAAATAACCACTTGCCACGGAAAAAATTCTTAAAAACGATGCTGGAATGCGACCCACACTGATAACGTCCCAACCCGTCTGTCGATATGTCTTGCTTAAAAGTTTGTCTATATGTACATTATGTACTCGTATCAATTTTTACCAATTTTGCGTACTATTTTTTGTAGACTTTATTTTGTATGTAAAAACGGACTGTTGGATTTTTATATAAAAATTACTGAATATCGAAAACAATATTTTCTGTAAAATAATATAAGTTTGAAGCCAATATTTTTATTTTTTGAAAAGCTATTTGAGTCGAAAGTAAATGTTTACCAAGTTTTAGTATTGTTTTTTTTTTAGAGTTTTATTTTTTGTAAGAAAACTGTCAATGAGATTTTCTTCAAATTTCTATCAAATGTTGAAAACAATATTTCTTATAAGATAAAATTAGTTTGAAGCCAACAGCAAACATTTTTGAAAAGATATTTGAGTCGAAAATCAATTTTTAACAACTTTTTTCAGCATGTTGAAAACAATATTTCTTATAAGATAAAATAAGTTTGAAGCCTAAATTTCAACTTTTTGAATAGATGTATGAATCGATATTCAATTTTTACCAACTTTGAGTAAAGTTTTTTTAGATTTTTATTTTTTATAAAAAAAAACTGTCAATTCGATTTTTCTCAAAATTTTATCAGATGTCAAAAACATTATTCTTGGTTGCACAAAATTGTTTTGGTGACAAATTTTTTCTTTAGTTTTTTTGATTTATAAAAAAAAACTTTAAATGGATTTTTTTTCAAAAAATATACTTGGTGGATATCACGTTACAATATATTATAAAAAAAATTAATTCAAGTCTCTAGCGTTTTTGGTTCGTAAGATATTTAGGGTTAACCAAAATGTTCACCTTTTTTTCAAACTGCTATGGGAAAAAAGCCACCTACGCAATTTTCTTGAGAGCGCTTTCTGCATCTTTCTGCCTTATTATCTGTATAACACAATTTATTTGAAGTCGATATCTCTTCTGGTTCTTGAGCTATGGACGACGAAAAAAACGTCGCGAAAGTACGGACGTACGAACGTACGTACACACGCACGCACATACATCTTTCTAAAAATATTTTATTTCGACTCTAGGGACCTTGAAACGTCGAGAAATGTCAAAATTTTCAATTTGACAAATCGGACCCATTACAATAACTTCCAATGGGAAGTTAAAAAAATGCAATACCCGGGAGTGATAGTACGCAAAACAAATCAAGAAAACAAAATATATGACAGCGAATTCACGATACCTACAATACCTATTTACCCTTTTTTATACCTACACTACAATGTGCAACCACAAAACTTGCCGAAAGTTGAACCAAAAATCAAATTCTGCTTATACGATTGACTAAGTAACACCCAAATCACGATTCCATGACCTTACATCATACCACATACTAGAAATAAAAAAAAATGTCTAGGAAAAGTTTTTTTTTATATTTTCTGTTATGGCATGCCGCAAGGCTACAAAACAAACAATAAAAACTAAATTAGCAATGAGACCAACAAAAAAAAAAAAAAAAAAAAATCTGAGGGAGAATGGGCGTGCGAAATTCGTTTGCAAAGAATCCTCTTCCTAAGCGCTGATTTGCAGTGGCATTCTCGGGAACTGGAAACTTCATTGTGTGCGTTTACACAGAAGTTTGTTGTTAAAAATGGAAAATAGATATACCTCTTTTATAAAAATTAAATTAAATAAATAGTAGACGCAAGAACTTTTTAATTTTTTAAATAGAATAAACAAATGCCAAAAAATATGTTGGAATTATATAAGCTCCCAATCCCTCACAATTGCACCCACCACAAATGTTATTATATTGAAATGCATTTTTAATGATGTTGCGTCAAATATTTTTTTTTTCAAAGTCGCAAGTATGAGTAATATATGTATGTTTTTTTTTTAAGTTAAAATTTAAAAAAAAATCAGTTGACCCCATAAATTCGCAAAAAATATTGGAAAAAATTAAATTTTGCATTTTTTTAAATAAAAAAGTAACTATAACTATTTAAAAAAAAATAAAAAAGCAAATATCTGCACATATCTTTAGAATTTGAAAATACGTTGAATTGACTTAGCTGGCTGTTATACTTTGGAAGTTTTATCAAATATTGCACCTATGCCACAATGCAAATTTGCCCTATTTTTCATAGTTTTCTACAATTTTTCTTGGAATAAATAAATAAATTAAAAAAAAAAATCGATGCTATTTATAAAAATTTATTGTTTTTTGGAAAAAAATATAAAAAAAATAAAAAATTATATTTTACACACTGCCCCATTGATTTTCGCAAGTAACTACCTGAATTTAATGATTTTTTAGTGATTCTAGTGCTGTTAAGGAACAAACAATTTTTTTAAATTTTGTATTCCTTTATACATATTTACCCCAATATATTTTCAATCAAAACCCGTTTATTTCGTTTAAATATTTAAAAAAATGTGAACGCTACAAAGCTAAGCGCAAAGCACCAATCAATTTTTTTGCATGCGACATGCCCTTAAGTCGTTTCGTAATTGGAGTTAAGTCATGACTCAAGCTAGAATTAAACAATCACCTTAAAGGGCCAAGGCGTTGACTCTCTGACGTCAAAAAAACATCTTAACATTCTGTGTCAACGCACGCACCGTAAACTTTCACAGCGTCAATACTTAAGATGTTGACTATCACACTATTAGACAAAATAATATTTATTTAAGCCAACGTTATTTTTATTTTTTCATATTAGGGTGTGAAAGATTGTTAAAATTGGTACAGTGTAAGCATATTACATAATTGTTGTGTGGTTTTTAATTATTGTAGATCTACAAATGACGTCTATTTTACGTCAAAGAGTCAACGCGTTGACCGTTTACGTTGACCTTCTAATAGTAGCTTCAGACTTTCTTCTTTAATATTTTGCAGTGCGAAACAAAAAAATCAAAATCAAATCAAATGGGGTGGCGCAACAGTCCGTTGTGAACCAGGGCCTAGTGACTTACAACTCTCAACCATTCCTGTGTGCGGGTACTGTTGTCAGGAATGGAAGGGACCTACAATTTTAGGCCGAATCCGAACGGCTAGTTTGAGAAAGCACTTTTTCATAACAAGAATTACTCTTGAAGGATTTGTCAATTCCTCGCAAGAGGTAGTACCCGCGAAAATTAATTTTTTTAAATTAAGGTGGCACAGGCAGGGATTGAACCCAAGACCTCTTGCATGACGGTCCAACGCACTAACCATCATGCCACGGGTACTACGAAACAACTGTGTTAAAATTGGAAAAAATGAGAATTTATGCATGTTTACCTATTTTAAAACATATTTTTCTATATTTATCTTTTTGGAGTTAAAATAGGTATATGAATAAGTACGATAGTATTTGTTTAGGTTGGCAGGTTGTTGCGTAGATAAAAATGGAAGGAAGTTAAATAAAAATATATTAAACCAAAAAGGTAACAAAATTAGTTTAAGAACCTACTATTTTCCTTACCCTCATTTTGGTTGTTTCAAAAAACGGACAAATAGCTAAAGATTACTACACTATCTTCTTCTTAATTCTTGCGTTCTTAGGAAAAAGGACAAATGGCTTTGGTTTGTCAGGTGTAATTAATTATTTAAGTAATCACGTTATAAAAACGACATTCTAATTTTAAGGAATTTAATTAACGAATAAAGATTAAAAAAACTTAACATTGAAGAAATACTGACCAAATTTCAAATCAAAATTAAATCCATTTTTTATTTCTAACTTAATCTTTGTCAATTTTAATTTTCACCTCAATTACTATTGATTTATTTCTATGGTGCTAACATCAAATCAACTAAAAAGGGTTTTTAAATAAGTGACCATTAAAGCTGTGATTTGAACATGAATATATCAAGCCCTCCCCGCAAATTTATCGTAAGCACCAACATAAATTTTATCATAAACGACAAATTAAAAGCTTACTGCTGTTTCTTGAAATAACTTGTACCCATAGTCGGTTTTGGAAATTATTAATATTGCTTAAGTTAAAAGATGACAATAACCTTTAAGGCTCTATGTGTTATTAGCAAATTTTAATAATTAAGTTTTCTTTTTGATTAAAAATGTTGCTTACGATAAAATGGCGGGAAGGGCTCGATATTTTTAATATAGCGGCTGGGATGCAACACACACTGATAACTTCCCATTCCAATTAATTACTTAACTTTTGAATTTTAAACAAGGTTAATTTTACCAGAAAAAAAAACGTTATTTTTCGTTACATACAATTGATTTGGAGATAAAATCATTTTTTGTTCGTAAAATTTTCGAGGTGAAAAAGATTTTGTTTTTCAGTTTGTTCGTATTATAAAAAAAACGTTAATTGGTTTTTTTTCAAAAAATATACATATTTGTTTGGTATCGTTCGTGAGATATTTAGAGTTTACCAAAATATTTACCCTTTTTTCAAATAACTATGTCAGAAAAACCACCCACGCAATTTTCTTGAGATCCTTTTTGCATCTTTCTACATTATTATCTGTATAACAACATTTATTTCAAGTCCATATCTCTATTGGTTCTTGAGCTATGGACGACGAAAAAACGTCGCGAACGTACACACACAAGCACAGACAACTCTCTAAAAATCTTTTATTTCGGCTCTAGGGACCTTCAAACGTCGAGAAATGTCAACATTTTCAATTTGATAAATCGGACCCATTACAATAACTTCCTATATTAAGTTAAAAATGTTGGCACTATTATTAACATGGTTTAAAAATATTTGTCTCATTTGAAAATGATTCGAAAAAAAATAGGGACAACCTTAATTTTTCTAATTGGCAAACACAAAAAGTTTATATTCTAATTTTTCTTCTATTGTATGTTTTTTTAAATGATTTCACTGCCAATCAAACAATCAAAAAAAAAAAACAAATTATACAAAATATAAATAATAAATTATAACAAAAATTTATTTTCATTAACTCCCTCGAACTTTCACTGAATCTGTATATATTCTTCTCTATCTTCTGTTTTTTTTAATAATCTGTAAATTTATTATTTTATATTGGAATTCTCACTCATTTTTGCCCTCACCCAATACATTCCACATGCAAAACACGTGGAACGAATTGTTTAGGATGGCGTAAAAAGATGTCAGGTCGAGCGTTCCTTCTTCATGATAGTACTATTGAAATACATATATATACAAAGATAATTCTCATTTTATTTTAAATTTTCAATTTTGTTGAAAAATGAAATGTTGCCATATTTGGCATATGATGCATTGAAGTTTTTAAATATATTCAGTTATTTTCTTGTTGTTATTCTTGCGTATTATTTGTTATTTGTACGCATCAAGTATAATTACAATCAAAAATTAAAATTTACTCAAAACTAGGTCGATTTTTGTTTTTTAACGGCTAAATAGGGTGTACTGAATTGAATTTTAAATTTTTATATAAAAACATAAAAATAAATAAATACAATATAATATAAAACTAGGTTGAAAAATTAACCTTACAGGTATTAATGCCTTAATTTTAAAGATATAAGCCTAATATATAAGATATCGTGATTTTGACAGAATGGAAGGGAAGTGTTTCTTGTGTGGAGATATCATTATGATAACATTAATTGCTTCTATGGAACTCTTCGAATCGTATAGTCCAGAATATTTGACTTTTTTCGGTTTTAATCTTTTAAGGTCTTTTCTTGTAAAAGACCCCCAATACATTCCACATGCAAAACATGTGGAACGAATTGTTTAGGAAGTCGTAAAAAGATGTCAGGTCGAGCGTTCCTCTTCATGATAGTACTATTTAAATTAATATACAAAGGTTAATCTTTCGTTTTCTTCCATCTTCTGATTTTTTCGCGTTTCATTTTGTTTTATGTTGCTTTTTGATTTAAAATTATCTTGAACAAGGCTATCTAAAAGCTTGGGAACAACAGGTAGCTTAATTATTGGTCTATACTTCGTTACTAAGTTTATTGATCCAGATTTAAAAATCGGATCAATGATAGAGACTTTCCACTCATTCAGGAAAATACGATTGGAAATAGATTTATTGAATAGATGTAATAGCGGAACAGAAAGAGAACTTGCACATTGCACAATGACGAAAAACAATTATAGGGAAACATCCTAACTTTGTATATATATTTGAATAGTACTATCATGAGGAAGGAACGCTCGACCTGACACCTTCTTACGACTTCCTAAACAATTCGTTCCACATGTTTTGCATGTGGAATCTATTGAGGTGGGGGCAAAAATGAGTGAGAATTCCAATATAAAATAGTAAATTTGCAGATTATTGAAAAAACAGAAGATAGAGAAGAATATATACAAATTCAGTGAAAGTTCGAGGGAGTCAATAAAAATAAATTTTTGTTGTAATTTATTATTTATATTTTGTATAATTTGTTTTTTTGATTGTTTGATTGGCAATGAAATCATTTAAAAAAAACACACACAGAACAAAAAATAGAAGAAAAATTAGAATATAAAGATTTTGTGGTTGCACATTAGAAAAATTAAGGTTTTCCCTATTTTTTTCGAATCATTTTCAAATGAGACAAATATTTTTAAACCATGTTAATAATAGTGCCAACATTTTTAACTTAATATAGGAAGTTATTGTAATGGGTCCGATTTATCAAATTGAAAATGTTGACATTTCTCGACGTTTGAAGGTCCCTAGAGCCGAAATAAAAGATTTTTAGAGAGTTGTCTGTGCTTGTGTGTGTACGTTCGCGACGTTTTTTCGTCGTCCATAGCTCAAGAACCAATAGAGATATGGACTTGAAATAAATGTTGTTATACAGATAATAATGTAGAAAGATGCAAAAAGGATCTCAAGAAAATTGCGTGGGTGGTTTTTCTGACATAGTTATTTGAAAAAAGGGTAAATATTTTGGTAAACTCTAAATATCTCACGAACGATACCAAACAAATATATTTTTTGAAAAAATTCCAATTAACGTTTTTTTATAATACGAACAAACTGAAAAACAAAATCTTTTTCACCTCGAAAATTTTACGAACAAAAAATGATTTTATCTCCAAATCAATTGTATGTAACGAAAAATAACGTTTTTGACATCTGGTAAAATTAACCTTGTTTAAAATTCAAAAGTTAAGTAATTAATTGGAATGGGAAGTTATCAGTGTGTGTTGCATCCCAGCCGCTATATTAAAAATATCGAGCCCTTCCCGCCATTTTATCGTAAGAAACATTTTTAATCAAAATGAAAACTTAATTATTAAAATTTGCTAATAACACATAGAGCCTTAAAGGCTATTGTCATCTTTTAACTTAAGCAATATTAATAATTTCCAAAACCGACTATGGGTACAAGTTATTTCAAGAAACAGCAGTAAGCTTTTAATTTGTCGTTTATGATAAAATTTATTTTGGTGCTTACGATAAATTTGCGGGGAGGGCTTGATATATTCATGTTCAAATCACAGCTTTAATGGTCACTTATTTAAAAACTCTTTTTAGTTGATTTGATGTTAGCACCATAGAAATAAATCAATAGTAATTGAGGTGAAAATTAAAATTGACAAAGATTAAGTTAGAAATAAAAAATGGATTTAATTTTGATTTGAAATTTGATCAGTATTTCTTCAATGTTAAGTTTTTTTAATCTTTATTCGTTAATTAAATTCCTTAAAATTAGAATGTCATTTTTGTAACTTGATTACTTAAATAATTAATTACACCTGACAAGCCAAAACCATTTGCCCTTTTTCCTAAGAACGCAAGAAGCAAGAAGAAGATAGTGTAGTAATCTTTAGCCATTTCCGTTCCGTTCTTTGAAGCAACCAAAATGAATGTGAGGAAAATAGTAGTTTCCTAAACTGATTTTGTTACCTTTATGGTTTAATACATTAATTTAACAAAATTATTTCCTAGAAACTTCCTTACATTTTTATCTACGCAACAACCTACCAACCTAAGGACATACTATCGTACTTATTCATGTACCTTTTTCAACTCCAAAAAGATAAATATAGAAAAATATGTTTTAAAATAGGTAAACATGCATAAATTCTCATTTTTTCCAATCTTAACACAGTTGTTTCGCACTGCAAAGTATTAAAGAAAAAAGTCTGAAGCTACTATAAGAAGGTCAATGTAAACGGTCAACGCGTTGACTCTTTGACGTAAAAAAGGCGTCATTTGTAGATCTACAATTAAAACTACTTAATAGTTATGTAATATGCTTACACTGTACCAATTTTAACATTCTTTGACACCCTTATATGAAAAAAAAATAAAAATATCGTTAGCTTAAATAAATATTATTTTGTCTAATCGTGTGATAGTCAACATCTTAAGCATTGACGCTGTGAACGTTGACGGTGCCTGCGTGGACACAGAATATTTACATGTTTTTATGACGTCAGAGAGTCAACGCCTTGGCCTTTTAAGTTGATTGTTTAATTCTAGCTTGAGCCATGACTTAACTCCAAATACCAAACGACTTAAGTCCTTACAATTCAGCTTCATACACACCAACCTCCTAAATACTTAATTTTCTGCTACCTACCCACCCACTACCCACATTACAATACAAAAGAAAAACAAATTTAAAAAATACCTACATTGAATGTATTTGCTATGGAAAAAATCAAAATATGGCAACGTAGCATTGTATCAAAACTGAAATTTGAAAACGTTGCTTTTAAATTTTCAGATTTCACAAAAACAGAAAATCTAAAATCAAATGAATTGTATTCTGCTAACAAATCTAAAACACATACAACCAAATGTATTGTATATGCATATCTTCTATACATTGATAGGTATGAATAAAACAAATCTCAGGTAACGTTGGCAACGACTGATTTTTGTTTACATTTGAGTAATTTATTTTATTTATTTATTTCAATATTTTTATACTTCCAGTCGCTCTTAGATTCCACACTTAATTTTCCTACAGGCAGCGCCCCCATGGTCCGCCTTTCGTACCAAAATTTTGTGTTTCATGATAATACTATTCAAATTAATATACAAAGTTTCAACGACAACGGACGTGTTTTTAATTTTCTAGATAAAAAAGTTCCTTTTTTAATCGAATATCTTCCCATGAGATATTACTTTACTTACAATTCCTTAATTGAATTCCTCAAAATTAGAATGTAATTTTTTGTAACGTGATTACCTTAATAAATAATAACATCTGAAAAACGTGCAAACCCATTTTAAAAAGCTGTGTAAATGATAATATTTCATTTCAATTTACATATTTGTACATAAAAGTGTCATTGAAATGCACTGTAATCAAAAATTTGACACAAATGAACCTTTTATTTCGATTTTGGAGAAAATCTTAATTTTAAATTTAACTTCCATTTTTTTATTAAATCAAGTTAAGTCTAGAAGGAGGCAATAATTTTAAATTTTTTACTTAAAAAGGATTTTTCATATATCTAATGCTCCTTTTTCTAAGAATGCAAAAAGCTATTACACTACATATCTTAAGCCATTTGTCCGTTTTTTGAAAAACGGACGAGGGTGAGGAGGATTATGGGTTCTTAAACTATTTGTATTATTTGTTTTTATTGATTTAACAAAATTATTCCCTAGAAACGGCATTACATTTTTATCTACGCAGCTTGTTGCGACCTAAACAGATACTATCTTACTTATTCATGTATCTATTCAAACTCTGGACCTATCTGCTTCCAAAAGGATAAATATAGGAAAATATGTTTGCAAATAGATACATATGCATGAATTATCAATTTTTAAATTTTAACACATTAGTTTCGCACTGCAAAATATTAAAGAAAAAAGTCTGAAGCTACTATTAAAATGTTAACGTAAACGGTCAACGCGTAAAAATAACATCATTCGTAGACCTACATTTAAAAACTACACAATAATTATGTTATATGCTTAATTGTTCCAATTTTAACATTCTAAAAACATAATATAAAAAAATAAATACATATTATAAATAAAACTAAAAATCAATTAGTTAATTAAAGTGAATAGTCGAGTTTTTAATAAGTTTCTAATATCTAAATTAGAATAAAACATATTAAATAAATTACAACTTACGAAAATCGGTTCACGTTGTCCATATAGCTTATATTGGGAATCGATTGACAAGAGCGGTCTGGTTCTTAAGAAAATTGAAGGAGCATACAGATGCAAGCAGTTAAGCAAACTCTCACAATCAATAGTTGAAGTCAAAATATCACGAATAAACATGACACTATACATTTTTATTCTCGACTCAAGAGTTTGTAGTCCAAGTAATCTTTTGATGAATCCAAGTAAAGAATTTGCTTCGGATACAATATAATTAATATGTAAGTTAAATTTCAATTTAAAATCAAAAACATATAACGCCCACGTCTTTAAGCTTTTCAACTACTTTAACGGTAAATTATTTAATGAATAGATAAGATAAGATAAGATTTATTCATTCATAATAATATTTACAAAAACATTTGAATTTAAATTTAAATTTAAATTTCAATCTTTAGTGGCATGGCCGAAAGGGCCGTCAGCCAGATGATAGCCTTAATTAATAAAATTTCCAATTTGTGTTGTTTTATGGTGCTTTATATACAATTTTATATTAAAAGTCTTCCCTTACTATCTGTCTTCTATAGTTAAGTGCTATTTTTAAATATTGAGCTTTGTATATTAATTTGAATAGTATTATCTTTGTATATTAATTCGAATAGTACTATCATGGAACACAAAATTTTGGTACGAAAGGCGGACCTGCCTGTAGGAAAATTAAGTGTGGAATCTAAGAGCGACTGGAAGTATAAAAATATTGAAATAAATAAATAAAATATATTACTCAAATGTAAACAAAAATCAGTCGTTGCCAACGTTACCTGAGATTTGTTTCATTCATACCTATCAATGTATAGAAGATATGCATATACAATACATTTGCTTGTATGTGTTTTAGATTTGTTAGCAGAAAATTGTATTCATTTGATTTTAGATTTTCTATTTTTGTGAAATCTGAAAATTTAAAAGCAATGTTTTCAAATTTAACTTTTGATACCATGCTACGTTGCCATATTTTGAAATTTTCCGTAGCAAATACATTCGATGTAGGTATTTTTTAAATTTGTTTTTTTTTTCTTATTGTAATGTAATGTTAAGGAGTGGGTGGGTTATGTAGGTATGTAGAAAGCTAAGCATTAAGGAGGTTGGTGTGTATTAAGCTGCATTGTAAGGAATTAAGGGTTTGTCTCCCGCAGAAGCGAACTCAGAACCCATGTAAATGTACATATTTGAATGTATTAGTGAAAGATCGTTACTCTCTTCATTATCAAATTCAAATTTTGAATTTCCAATTACTCTATATTTGCCTCTTGATCTTTTTTGTCTCTCAGAGCGAGGGATATATTTCCGCACAAGCAGCCAATCAAAGAAATAAGAAATAGATATAGAAATGGAACAACATTGCATGATAAACCGGTTTTTTATTGTATGGCTAGTTAGGTAGATTTGTTGTTGTCTTTTGCATATGGTTCGAATTTTATAAAGCAAGTGGGTATTTTGTTATCGAAGGAGATGTTTATTTCTTGAATTTCTTTTTTTGGTCGACATTTTCTAATTATTGATAATACCTATTTTATTTTAATATTTTTTAACTTCTCATTGGAAGTTATTGTAATGGGTCCGATTTGTCAAATTGAAAATTTTGACATTTCTCGAGGTTTCAAGGTCCCTAGAGATGAAATAAAAGAAAAGATGTCTGTGCGTGCGTGTGTACGTACGTTCGTACGTCCGTACGTTCCCGACGTTTTTTTCGTCTTCCATAGCTCAAGATCCAGAAGAGATATCGACTTCAAATAAATTTTGTTATACAGATAATATGGCAGAAAGATGCAGAAAGGGCTCTCAAGAAAATTGCGTAGGTGGTTTTTTTACCATAGCAGTTTGAAAAAAAGGTGAAAATTTTGGTTAACCCTCAATATCTTACGAACCCAAAACGCTAGAGACTTGAATTTAATTTTATATAATATATTGTAACGTGATATCAACCAAGTATATTTTTTGAAAAAAATCCATTTAACGGTTTTTTTTTTATAAATCAAAAAAACTGAAAAAAAATGTGTCACCTACCAAATTGTACGACTAAAATATGATTTCATCTCCAAAACAATTTTGTGCAACGAAGAATAATGTTTTTGACATCTGATAAAATTTTGAGAAAAATCGAATTGACAGTTTTTTTATAAAAAATGATTTGCATTCAACATCAATCCTTAAAATTTAACAACGCTTTATATAATATCTGCTATGGACAACTAAATAAAAAGCACAGATTGTAAACATTTTACTAAATAAATTTATATAATAAAATAAAATAACCACTTGCCACGGAAAAAATTCTTAAAAACGATGCTGGAATGCGACCCACACTGATAACGTCCCCACCCGTCTGTCGATATGTCTTGCTTAAAAGTTTGTCTATATGTACATATGTACTCGTATCAATTTTTACCAATTTTGCGTACTATTTTTTGTAGACTTTATTTTGTATGTAAAAACGGACTGTTGGATTTTTATATAAAAATTACTGAATATCGAAAACAATATTTTCTGTAAAATAATATAAGTTTGAAGCCAATATTTTTATTTTTTGAAAAGCTATTTGAGTCGAAAGTAAATGTTTACCAAGTTTTAGTATTGTTTTTTTTTTAGAGTTTTATTTTTTGTAAGAAAACTGTCAATGAGATTTTCTTCAAATTTCTATCAAATGTTGAAAACAATATTTCTTATAAGATAAAATTAGTTTGAAGCCAACAGCAAACATTTTTGAAAAGATATTTGAGTCGAAAATCAATTTTTAACAACTTTTTTCAGCATGTTGAAAACAATATTTCTTATAAGATAAAATAAGTTTGAAGCCTAAATTTCAACTTTTTGAATAGATGTATGAATCGATATTCAATTTTTACCAACTTTGAGTAAAGTTTTTTTAGATTTTTATTTTTTATAAAAAAAAACTGTCAATTCGATTTTTCTCAAAATTTTATCAGATGTCAAAAACATTATTCTTCGTTGCACAAAATTGTTTTGGTGACAAATTTTTTCTTTAGTTTTTTTGATTTATAAAAAAAAACTTTAAATGGATTTTTTTTCAAAAAATATACTTGGTGGATATCACGTTACAATATATTATAAAAAAATTAATTCAAGTCTCTAGCGTTTTTGGTTCGTAAGATATTTAGGGTTAACCAAAATGTTCACCTTTTTTTCAAACTGCTATGGGAAAAAAGCCACCTACGCAATTTTCTTGAGAGCGCTTTCTGCATCTTTCTGCCTTATTATCTGTATAACACAATTTATTTGAAGTCGATATCTCTTCTGGTTCTTGAGCTATGGACGACGAAAAAAACGTCGCGAAAGTACGGACGTACGAACGTACGTACCTACACACGCACGCACATACATCTCTCTAAAAATATTTTATTTCGACTCTAGGGACCTTGAAACGTCGAGAAATGTCAAAATTTTCAATTTGACAAATCGGACCCATTACAATAACTTCCAATGGGAAGTTAAAAAAATGCAATACCCGGGAGTGATAGTACGCAAAACAAATCAAGAAAACAAAATATATGACAGCGAATTCACGATACCTACAATACCTATTTACCCTTTTTTATACCTACACTACAATGTGCAACCACAAAACTTGCCGAAAGTTGAACCAAAAATCAAATTCTGCTTATACGATTGACTAAGTAACACCCAAATCACGATTCCATGACCTTACATCATACCACATACTAGAAATAAAAAAAAATGTCTAGGAAAAGTTTTTTTTTTATATTTTCTGTTATGGCATGCCGCAAGGCTACAAAACAAACAATAAAAACTAAATTAGCAATGAGACCAACAAAAAAAAAAAAAAAAAAAAATCTGAGGGAGAATGGGCGTGCGAAATTCGTTTGCAAAGAATCCTCTTCCTAAGCGCTGATTTGCAGTGGCATTCTCGGGAACTGGAAACTTCATTGTGTGCGTTTACACAGAAGTTTGTTGTTAAAAATGGAAAATAGATATACCTCTTTTATAAAAATTAAATTAAATAAATAGTAGACGCAAGAACTTTTTAATTTTTTAAATAGAATAAACAAATGCCAAAAAATATGTTGGAATTATATAAGCTCCCAATCCCTCACAATTGCACCCACCACAAATGTTATTATATTGAAATGCATTTTTAATGATGTTGCGTCAAATATTTTTTTTTTCAAAGTCGCAAGTATGAGTAATATATGTATGTTTTTTTTTTAAGTTAAAATTTAAAAAAAAATCAGTTGACCCCATAAATTCGCAAAAAATATTGGAAAAAATTAAATTTTGCATTTTTTTAAATAAAAAAGTAACTATAACTATTTAAAAAAAAATAAAAAAGCAAATATCTGCACATATCTTTAGAATTTGAAAATACGTTGAATTGACTTAGCTGGCTGTTATACTTTGGAAGTTTTATCAAATATTGCACCTATGCCACAATGCAAATTTGCCCTATTTTTCATAGTTTTCTACAATTTTTCTTGGAATAAATAAATAAATTAAAAAAAAAAAATCGATGCTATTTATAAAAATTTATTGTTTTTTGGAAAAAAATATAAAAAAAATAAAAAATTATATTTTACACACTGCCCCATTGATTTTCGCAAGTAACTACCTGAATTTAATGATTTTTTAGTGATTCTAGTGCTGTTAAGGAACAAACAATTTTTTTAAATTTTGTATTCCTTTATACATATTTACCCCAATATATTTTCAATCAAAACCCGTTTATTTCGTTTAAATATTTAAAAAAATGTGAACGCTACAAAGCTAAGCGCAAAGCACCAATCAATTTTTTTGCATGCGACATGCCCTTAAGTCGTTTCGTAATTGGAGTTAAGTCATGACTCAAGCTAGAATTAAACAATCACCTTAAAGGGCCAAGGCGTTGACTCTCTGACGTCAAAAAAACATCTTAACATTCTGTGTCAACGCACGCACCGTAAACTTTCACAGCGTCAATACTTAAGATGTTGACTATCACACTATTAGACAAAATAATATTTATTTAAGCCAACGTTATTTTTATTTTTTCATATTAGGGTGTGAAAGATTGTTAAAATTGGTACAGTGTAAGCATATTACATAATTGTTGTGTGGTTTTTAATTATTGTAGATCTACAAATGACGTCTATTTTACGTCAAAGAGTCAACGCGTTGACCGTTTACGTTGACCTTCTAATAGTAGCTTCAGACTTTCTTCTTTAATATTTTGCAGTGCGAAACAACTGTGTTAAAATTGGAAAAAATGAGAATTTATGCATGTTTACCTATTTTAAAACATATTTTTCTATATTTATCTTTTTGGAGTTAAAATAGGTATATGAATAAGTACGATAGTATTTGTTTAGGTTGGCAGGTTGTTGCGTAGATAAAAATGGAAGGAAGTTAAATAAAAATATATTAAACCAAAAAGGTAACAAAATTAGTTTAAGAACCTACTATTTTCCTTACCCTCATTTTGGTTGTTTCAAAAAACGGACAAATAGCTAAAGATTACTACACTATCTTCTTCTTAATTCTTGCGTTCTTAGGAAAAAGGACAAATGGCTTTGGTTTGTCAGGTGTAATTAATTATTTAAGTAATCACGTTATAAAAACGACATTCTAATTTTAAGGAATTTAATTAACGAATAAAGATTAAAAAAACTTAACATTGAAGAAATACTGACCAAATTTCAAATCAAAATTAAATCCATTTTTTATTTCTAACTTAATCTTTGTCAATTTTAATTTTCACCTCAATTACTATTGATTTATTTCTATGGTGCTAACATCAAATCAACTAAAAAGGGTTTTTAAATAAGTGACCATTAAAGCTGTGATTTGAACATGAATATATCAAGCCCTCCCCGCAAATTTATCGTAAGCACCAACATAAATTTTATCATAAACGACAAATTAAAAGCTTACTGCTGTTTCTTGAAATAACTTGTACCCATAGTCGGTTTTGGAAATTATTAATATTGCTTAAGTTAAAAGATGACAATAACCTTTAAGGCTCTATGTGTTATTAGCAAATTTTAATAATTAAGTTTTCTTTTTGATTAAAAATGTTGCTTACGATAAAATGGCGGGAAGGGCTCGATATTTTTAATATAGCGGCTGGGATGCAACACACACTGATAACTTCCCATTCCAATTAATTACTTAACTTTTGAATTTTAAACAAGGTTAATTTTACCAGAAAAAAAAACGTTATTTTTCGTTACATACAATTGATTTGGAGATAAAATCATTTTTTGTTCGTAAAATTTTCGAGGTGAAAAAGATTTTGTTTTTCAGTTTGTTCGTATTATAAAAAAAACGTTAATTGGTTTTTTTTCAAAAAATATACATATTTGTTTGGTATCGTTCGTGAGATATTTAGAGTTTACCAAAATATTTACCCTTTTTTCAAATAACTATGTCAGAAAAACCACCCACGCAATTTTCTTGAGATCCTTTTTGCATCTTTCTACATTATTATCTGTATAACAACATTTATTTCAAGTCCATATCTCTATTGGTTCTTGAGCTATGGACGACGAAAAAACGTCGCGAACGTACACACACAAGCACAGACAACTCTCTAAAAATCTTTTATTTCGGCTCTAGGGACCTTCAAACGTCGAGAAATGTCAACATTTTCAATTTGATAAATCGGACCCATTACAATAACTTCCTATATTAAGTTAAAAATGTTGGCACTATTATTAACATGGTTTAAAAATATTTGTCTCATTTGAAAATGATTCGAAAAAAAATAGGGACAACCTTAATTTTTCTAATTGGCAAACACAAAAAGTTTATATTCTAATTTTTCTTCTATTGTATGTTTTTTTAAATGATTTCACTGCCAATCAAACAATCAAAAAAAAAAAACAAATTATACAAAATATAAATAATAAATTATAACAAAAATTTATTTTCATTAACTCCCTCGAACTTTCACTGAATCTGTATATATTCTTCTCTATCTTCTGTTTTTTTTAATAATCTGTAAATTTATTATTTTATATTGGAATTCTCACTCATTTTTGCCCTCACCCAATACATTCCACATGCAAAACACGTGGAACGAATTGTTTAGGATGGCGTAAAAAGATGTCAGGTCGAGCGTTCCTTCTTCATGATAGTACTATTGAAATACATATATATACAAAGATAATTCTCATTTTATTTTAAATTTTCAATTTTGTTGAAAAATGAAATGTTGCCATATTTGGCATATGATGCATTGAAGTTTTTAAATATATTCAGTTATTTTCTTGTTGTTATTCTTGCGTATTATTTGTTATTTGTACGCATCAAGTATAATTACAATCAAAAATTAAAATTTACTCAAAACTAGGTCGATTTTTGTTTTTTAACGGCTAAATAGGGTGTACTGAATTGAATTTTAAATTTTTATATAAAAACATAAAAATAAATAAATACAATATAATATAAAACTAGGTTGAAAAATTAACCTTACAGGTATTAATGCCTTAATTTTAAAGATATAAGCCTAATATATAAGATATCGTGATTTTGACAGAATGGAAGGGAAGTGTTTCTTGTGTGGAGATATCATTATGATAACATTAATTGCTTCTATGGAACTCTTCGAATCGTATAGTCCAGAATATTTGACTTTTTTCGGTTTTAATCTTTTAAGGTCTTTTCTTGTAAAAGACCCCCAATACATTCCACATGCAAAACATGTGGAACGAATTGTTTAGGAAGTCGTAAAAAGATGTCAGGTCGAGCGTTCCTCTTCATGATAGTACTATTTAAATTAATATACAAAGGTTAATCTTTCGTTTTCTTCCATCTTCTGATTTTTTCGCGTTTCATTTTGTTTTATGTTGCTTTTTGATTTAAAATTATCTTGAACAAGGCTATCTAAAAGCTTGGGAACAACAGGTAGCTTAATTATTGGTCTATACTTCGTTACTAAGTTTATTGATCCAGATTTAAAAATCGGATCAATGATAGAGACTTTCCACTCATTCAGGAAAATACGATTGGAAATAGATTTATTGAATAGATGTAATAGCGGAACAGAAAGAGAACTTGCACATTGCACAATGACGAAAAACAATTATAGGGAAACATCCTAACTTTGTATATATATTTGAATAGTACTATCATGAGGAAGGAACGCTCGACCTGACACCTTCTTACGACTTCCTAAACAATTCGTTCCACATGTTTTGCATGTGGAATCTATTGAGGTGGGGGCAAAAATGAGTGAGAATTCCAATATAAAATAGTAAATTTGCAGATTATTGAAAAAACAGAAGATAGAGAAGAATATATACAAATTCAGTGAAAGTTCGAGGGAGTCAATAAAAATAAATTTTTGTTGTAATTTATTATTTATATTTTGTATAATTTGTTTTTTTGATTGTTTGATTGGCAATGAAATCATTTAAAAAAAACACACACAGAACAAAAAATAGAAGAAAAATTAGAATATAAAGATTTTGTGGTTGCCAATTAGAAAAATTAAGGTTTTCCCTATTTTTTTCGAATCATTTTCAAATGAGACAAATATTTTTAAACCATGTTAATAATAGTGCCAACATTTTTAACTTAATATAGGAAGTTATTGTAATGGGTCCGATTTATCAAATTGAAAATGTTGACATTTCTCGACGTTTGAAGGTCCCTAGAGCCGAAATAAAAGATTTTTAGAGAGTTGTCTGTGCTTGTGTGTGTACGTTCGCGACGTTTTTTCGTCGTCCATAGCTCAAGAACCAATAGAGATATGGACTTGAAATAAATGTTGTTATACAGATAATAATGTAGAAAGATGCAAAAAGGATCTCAAGAAAATTGCGTGGGTGGTTTTTCTGACATAGTTATTTGAAAAAAGGGTAAAAATTTTGGTAAACTCTAAATATCTCACGAACGATACCAAACAAATATATTTTTTGAAAAAATTCCAATTAACGTTTTTTTATAATACGAACAAACTGAAAAACAAAATCTTTTTCACCTCGAAAATTTTACGAACAAAAAATGATTTTATCTCCAAATCAATTGTATGTAACGAAAAATAACGTTTTTGACATCTGGTAAAATTAACCTTGTTTAAAATTCAAAAGTTAAGTAATTAATTGGAATGGGAAGTTATCAGTGTGTGTTGCATCCCAGCCGCTATATTAAAAATATCGAGCCCTTCCCGCCATTTTATCGTAAGAAACATTTTTAATCAAAATGAAAACTTAATTATTAAAATTTGCTAATAACACAGAGCCTTAAAGGCTATTGTCATCTTTTAACTTAAGCAATATTAATAATTTCCAAAACCGACTATGGGTACAAGTTATTTCAAGAAACAGCAGTAAGCTTTTAATTTGTCGTTTATGATAAAATTTATTTTGGTGCTTACGATAAATTTGCGGGGAGGGCTTGATATATTCATGTTCAAATCACAGCTTTAATGGTCACTTATTTAAAAACTCTTTTTAGTTGATTTGATGTTAGCACCATAGAAATAAATCAATAGTAATTGAGGTGAAAATTAAAATTGACAAAGATTAAGTTAGAAATAAAAAATGGATTTAATTTTGATTTGAAATTTGATCAGTATTTCTTCAATGTTAAGTTTTTTTAATCTTTATTCGTTAATTAAATTCCTTAAAATTAGAATGTCGTTTTTATAACGTGATTACTTAAATAATTAATTATGTACACCTGACAAACCAAAGCCATTTGTCCTTTTTCCTAAGAACGCAAGAATTAAGAAGAAGATAGTGTAGTAATCTTTAGCTATTTGTCCGTTTTTTGAAACAACCAAAATGAGGGTAAGGAAAATAGTAGGTTCTTAACAAAAACTTACTCTTAAAATCCGAAACCCATTGTTTTGTTTTGCAAAATTGATTGTCATTTTTGACAGGTCACAAAAATTCCATAAGTTTCTTTTTAGCCCAATCCCCCATTTTGCTTTTTTTTCTCCACTCACATGTATTCACCGATAGAGAATTTGAGAGAGTTCACCTCGAATTTGGGAGAATAAAATTTGAGGGTGTTTCAGGTAGGACGGGTACCGGTCGGGACTCTAGATAATATATTTCCTCTATGCCCTTGCCATTGTTTTTTCCATCTCAAAATGCTAAAAATCAAGATATAAATCGTAATAGAAATGTCCGGATTTTGAGAATAAACCTCCGGAGTAAATTTAACGTACTTGATTTTCCAAATCCAAGGTAAGTGTACATTAACTATATTCCTTCATACATGTTTATTAAATCTGTATCTTTTTTAATAAAATAGATTTTTAAATAATAATATTTTTTTTTAAATTCAAATAACCAGCAAGCTCAAAGTGCCAGGAATAAAGATGCAAGAACCAGAAACAGAATCAGGGATGACCTAATGGCAAAACCGAACAAGACTTCAAAGAAAAAAAAACAAAATCAACAAAAAAAACTTCATTGAAACAAAAAAAATATCACAAATTCACAGCATGGATTTGAATCTTATAATAAATATACGAGTATATGTGTGATTGTATGAAATATATATTTATCTATTTTGATACCATCTTATAGGAAGACTCGCAATACGACTTGGTGTAGCCTCAAATGACTTCTGCAGGAGCTGTATGGACGAAGAAGAAGAGGAAACAATCTCTCACCTTCTCTGCACTTGCCCTGATCTTTCACTAACACGCAACCTTCATCTGGGAGGCTACTCTTTTGATAATCCCTGTGAACTAGCTAATAGGATATCAAATATCTTCTTCGCTTTATAAAAAGCTCAAAATGGTTCGACTAGTAAGAAATAATTCTCTAGATTCATGTGGTATCACAAGGGGCCTTTTCTTTTGGCCTAAGTGTGTGGACTCTAAATCCGCAGCCACGTTAACCTAACCTAACACATAGGTAAGTAGTTATTAAAATTAAATTGTGCCGGCTGATTTCTTGCTTAAAGATTCGGGTCTTATTGACTGCTTTGGCCAGCTCCAACTCCATTCTTTTTAGTTGAAGTTCTTCTTTTTTCAGTGCATTTGTACACTCTCTTTCCTTTTGCTTTTCCTGGGATAACAACTTTACACAATCTTTCAATTCAGTTATGGAAGTGTTGACTGTTTGCAAAGTTTTATCGATGTCTTCCAGCTTTTTGAATTGCAAATCAATATATTTTTACTGGAGTTCCAGTTGCTTTTCGGCTAGAAGCGTATTCTCCTCGAATTTTTGGGTGGCTTGTTGCGTTTGGAAGAAGACGCTGGGATCGGCGTTGGTTCCAATGCCACATCCACTGGCTCGCAGAGGAGTTCTGTTAACTGCAAATAAAAAAATCGTGAATTAACACTGAAACTAAAATTTCTGAAAACTTACTATGTTCATTGCATCCGAAACTTGATACCTCCACTTGTTCCCTCCACTGCTGCTTCGATAACGCATGCTTGGATTACTACCCCGTCGAAACTGTCCAACGCTTTTTCTGTGAAAGGTCCTCCTCCTGTTTGTGCGATTGATTATTTATTTGCAATTAATTTTTTTTGCGTTTTATTTTCAAATGGCCCAAACCTGTGCAATATAAACACCAAGCAATTAAATATAAATACCTACCCTTTTCCACTTTGCTGTTGATTTTGTAGGATGCCCCTGGCCCATTCTCAACATTCGAGCAAACTTCTCCCACTGGATTCTCTGTGAATCTCTAGAATTTATACTGTTTCCCGAAAATTTGGTCAAATCGGGATATTGTTCCATATAGTTACTCAGAAATAAAAATTTTGTATTTTTTAACAATTACAGTCTAGTAAACAGTAAAACAATATACATAAATGTTTACTTACATTTTTGGTGTAATTAATTCCACTTTAGGAACACACAACGTCCAGATGAACAAAACACAAACCAATTCGCCGGCAGATTAAGAAAATCAAATGTAAGCCTTTCTTCTAAAGTGATACCAAACTTAAGCAACATTTTGGTCATCACATTACACAGACGAATAAATTCTTTTGATCACATTTGATTGCCACAAATCATCTTACATGTTTCCACCCCTGGTTCACACTACGTGATACATCTTTCTCCTAGCGATTTAAAATCAAAAACTATTTGCCAGTCCAGACTCAGTTCTTTTGATTCGAAACAAATTTCATTGGTTAACCTTGTTGCCATAGGCTGTGACGGAACTGTTTCAAATACTGGTTCAAAGGGTGGTGTAATCAGATTGATCGAAGAAACACTTAAAAAGCCTTTGCAATGGAACATTTGCTTGCTTCATTGCAATCAGCTGCCACTTCGACATCTTTTTCAAAATTTGGATGGTCCGACAACAGGTCCATATGGGTTTTCTGGGCTTATTTGCAAGAATTTAGAATGTTGTGAAAAGATGGATCTGAAAAACTTACCAGAAATAATAGATCTTTTAGTAGATAAATCCAATATAAATGACCTTAGCTGTGGCCAAAAATACCTACATTATGTCAAGCTGTAAGTACGGGAAATGTCCCAGTATCTTCACTGTTTACATATATTTCCAACAAGCATTATATATACTTCCAACAAGCATATACATACATTTTTGAGAGCTTTGTGAACCCTCAAGACATTTTTTGATCGGACTAAGATTTGTTGTGCTCCTTTTTGATGACTAATGGCACCCGTTCCTGGCATGTACAAGAAAAAAAAAATGAATTTCACTCCACCCTAATGCACAGATTCACTTCGAATAGCAGAATAATGATTATTGAAAATTCAAGTAAAATTTTTTTGCTCAGTGCATTATTTTTTTTTTTACTTTAAATTTTTGAATACCACGACTACAAGTGAATGAGTTCCATCATTTTTTTTTGAAGAAATATTTTACATTACTTGTGCCAACACATAAGTAGAAGAAAATTATTATAACTGTTTTACTTCTTAGAGAAAAAAATTATTTAACATTGAATTTCAATGCAAAATGTGAAAACAAATAATTTTTGAAAAAGTTAAATCATAGCTGGTATAAAAAAATGCATAAATACCTGAGTGAACAACTATTTTAAAAATATGTGCGTTTATTACAGATTTCAAAATGGCATTACTTATTATATATACCAGAGTAAATTTAGCAAAACCATAAGTTTTCAAAATTAGCACAGTAAACGTGAAAATAATACCAAGCGTTGAACACAGCAGATTTTTGATTTACTGGCTGTTTCTACGATGTTGTCCTAATGATAAATCCAAGCTTTCAACTTCTAGGGCCGAATGCATTATTGATAAAAATGTTAAAAAGTGCAAAAAACGGTTGCATTTTCGAGCTTTATTTTTACTTTTACCTGTTCTATTGGGCTTTAACAAACCCATCATATATTTTGTTTTTTGGTATTAGTTTATTTGTTATTTTCTCTAAACAAAAAGTTTTCTGATTCGATTTTAATTGGGTTTTTTGAATAGTGAATTGTAAGATCCTGAGAAAGTGAGAACGCATAAAATCGTAAATTTTTTAAATTTTGAATTAAAGTTTTTGCAATTTAATCTTAATTCATAAGTTTAAGACCACGACGAACACTTATTTACGATATCGTATATCGTTTTTATTGTTCATTCTTCAGAAAAATTAGCGGTCTAAATAGCTGTTTTCCTGAACCTGCTTTTTGATAATTAAGACGTTTGATTGAACATTTTCGATGCCACGTATTCTGTATTCTACACAAGAATATACAAACATGCATTTCATTTATGGAGAGTGCAAAGGCAACGCAAACAAAGCTGCGACTCTTTATAGGGAAAGGTACCCTAACGCACGTCACCTGGATTATCTAGTGTTTATTAGAGTCCATAGCTGTTTCTCGGAAGAAAGGCTGCCTGGTAGTGGTGTTGGTGATGCTGGCGTGGGACGACCCCCTCGAGGAGATACCGAAGACTTAGTGCTTGCGGAACTTGACCGAGATCCTACAGTATTAATCCGAGCAATAGCACGACGTACTGGGATCGGAAAGACGACTGCGCATAATGTGCTAAGTAAATATAAATGTCATCCCTTTCACCTAACACGGGTGCAAACTCTCCAGCCTCAAGATGAGTCGACATATAAAAGAGATGGCTACACTAATCTCCATAATCTCCACTTCTGGGCACTACAAAACCCAAACATCATGGGAGAAGACAGGTTCCAGTACCAATTCAAAATAAACTATTGGACTAGGATTTTCAATGCGAAAATAATTGGATCCTTTGAGTTGCCGGGGATTTAAACTGGCCAAGGTTATTTGGAGTTCCTCCAAAATGATCTCCCAACCTTGCTGGAAGAAGTGCCTCAAGAACTAAAGGAATCCCATTGGCTTCAAAATGTTGGTTGTTCAGCACACTATGCTGTGCCTGTGCGAGCATTTTTAAATGCCAGATATCCAGGCAGATGGATAGGACGTCTGAGACCAACTTTATGGCCAACCCGTTCACCAGACCTAAATCCACTTAATTTTTTTTATTGGGGATGCATTAAGGAAATCGTATACAGCAAGCCGATCAGGTCTTTAGAGGAGCTAAGAAATCGTGTTGAGGCAGCTGCATTACAAGTGTCTAAGCAAAACCTTGCACGTTTACTAAGACGTTCATTTATTCGGAGGTGCAGAACCTGTATAAGAGTGGGTGAAAAACAGTTTGAGCATTTGCTTTAAATAAGAAAAATATAAAAAAATATCTATTTTTCTTTTTGTTTTATAACTAAAAGATCATGTGATTAAAAGCTGGCTCAAAAACTAATAGCTACCAACTCAATATTTGATGGGTTTTTTAAAACCCAATAGAACAGGTAAAACCTGCTCGAAAATGTAACCGTTTTTTGCACTTTTTTGACATTTTTATCAATTTTCGGCCTTGAAGTTGAAAGCTTGGATTTTTAATTAGGATAACATCGTAGAAATAATAAATCAAAAATCTGCTATGTTCAACGCTTGGTAATATTTTCACATTTACTGTGCTTATTTTTAAAACTTATATTTTTGTTAAATTTACTCTAGGATTGCAGATTTGTACCAATAACTTGCTATTGACTCTAGATATAATAATAAGTAATACCATTTTGAAATCTGCATTAAACGCGCATATTTTTAAAATAGTTGTTCACTCAGGTATTTATGCATTTTTTTATACCAGCTATGATTTAACTTTTTCAAAAATTATTTGTTTTCACATTTTGCATTGAAATTCAATGTTAAATAATTTTTTTCTCTAAGAAGTAAAACAGTTATAATAATTTTCTTCTACTTATGTGTTGGCACAAGTAATGTAAAATATTCCTTCAAAAAAAAAATGATGGAACTCATTCACTTGTAGTCGTGGTATTCAAAAATTTAAAGTAAGAAACAAAATAATGCACTGAACAAAAAAATGCATATAACTTTTCTTGTGGTTGGGATAGAACTTTTTTATCAGTTTTCAGGACGGCCATAAAGTCTTCTATGCGGCATTTCAGGGTTATCCATTACTTACGGGACACCCTGTATATGCACACAATACGTATATATATATATAAGAACAATCACTGTCGAGAATTTAATTATATCACTGGGTCTGCGTAATTACAATTTTTTTATCTGAAATTTTGAAATCGACCGACATACACTGCAACAATTGAACAATTTTAATTTTCAATTTAATTATTTTAAAAATATTAAAAAAGAAAACGAAATAAAAAAAATTGACTTCATTTAACTTGATTTGAACCCGTTCATTTTTATTGATTATTTCTTAAAACTGTCTTAAAGCTAAACAAAAATTCATAAAACTAATGATTTAGCTCTAAGTTAAACAATAATAAATAATTCAAATGCCTTTCGGCAGTAAGTTCTTTTTAACTTCAATTCAAATTTATTGATTTGTTTATTCATTAGAAAATTTAAAAAACAACTAACATCGATATGATTTTTTATTTTTACTCAAAATACTAAAAATTAGGTCCTTACAATACTTAACACTAACTTAAGCTACCTATTCTACTCATAAACAAAATCGAACTATCTAACATTTTTTGTTTTTCATATTTTATTGTCATTTTTTTCTCATTCTATGTTTTTCTTTAAATTATAGTTTTAATTTTTTGTTTATATTTTTGTTCATATTTTTGTGTGTATTTTTTTGTTTATGCCACCGGGCCTATTTTTCTTAAAACAAAGCCCTAAAACTATAAAACAAGTATGTAAGACGGCTAAGGCTTAAAACCCCATCCCGACAACCCATTATCAAGTGCCGATTGAAGCCACCAAAACTGGTTCTCTTGCTTCACCCAATCAGTTCGGTCCGAACAAGGACCCTACTGAACCAAAGGAGCTTTGTTCCGCCTTGTGCCATGACGTCCAGATTGTACAGGAGTCACCTATACGCGGTTCGTCGTTTGACGTGGTAGATTAGCGGAACTGCCAATCTATCCTGTATCAGACCGCATCTATCTAAAAAGAGGAATGCCTCTATTGGAATGAAGCCGCTCAAGCGTGCACTCTCAAAATACTCGTCGTTCGGATAGAAAGCCCAAAGAATTTAATTGTTAGTCGAAGACATAGCTCTTACAATGTGAACTCGGACGAGTTTTATCACTGAGTTGTCAATCCTGTTGATTCGAGCCCCGTTGTATAGGACCTAGTTGGAATAGTAATGCACGAGAAAAGATTCAGCTGCTCGAACACCTGAAACTACTCCATCTGGGTATGGGCCCCGTTGAACTACACAGGACAACCATAAACAACCAAAGGCCGTATGATGGCCATGTAGCAAATTACCTTCAGGCCTTCAGCCAATTCTTGCACGTATCCCTCGTGGCCTAGTCAACGGAGTTACATTGCTTCTTTGAAAAAAAAAATTGTCTACCGTTAAGCATATCATAGAGTATATACAACAATGGCTTGCTTATGCCCAGCCTGCTCAGTTTTATGGAAAGACCCTCTAACCATACGGTTTCAAAGGCCTTTTTTTAAATCAACCAGAACAGCACCTGTGCAACGTTATTTTTGTTATTTTGATTTATTCCATTTGGTATCAGAAACGAGTTTAGGCGCAACGTGAATTGTGTCATGACCCGGCTTGAACCCGAACTGTTTATCCGGAATTATTTGTTTTTCCGCAGCCCACTTAGCCCTATTGATGATCTTTTCGAAAACTTTGCTGATGCTCGGAAGAAGACTTATCGACCGAAGATTTGACGGGTTGGAGTTGTCCTTTCCCTTTTTCGGGAGCGGATGAACCACAGCGGTCTTCCAATGTACTGGATAATATGCATTATTGAAGAGTGTGGTGCAAATGTCAATTGCCTCCATCGGTAATTGTCTTAGTACAATGTTGGATATACCATCGACACCTGCTGACTTTTTGTTTTTTATTGAATTAAAGATGAACTTAAACTCAACCATCGAGCTACAGTGGTATCAGCATACCACCGACTTCAGAGTCATTACAATTGGTATACTAGAATAATCAAAAATATGTGGCAGGAATTAATATATTGATAATTTATTTTTGAAGATGTAGAAAAAATTTCCAAAATCTACAATCATTTTCGGAGCACTAGTTTAATTATTACCAAAAAACATAGTTGTTAGAAATGCAGTATTAATTCGTTTAGCATGTACATATGTATACATTTCCAAGAAAAACACTTCTTTTTGGTTTTCCCAAATTTGATCTGCTCAGGTTAATTATTATAATGGATTATAACTTTTTTTTGTTTCGTTTTTAACAAATAATATCTAATACAAAAAAAATAAGCTGTTTTTTTCAATATATTACAAGTACTTTATGTTATAATCTTAAGACTACAAATTCGTTGTAGGAAATAGTAAAAAATTTAAAACATTGAAGAAAGATATTGTAGATTTTCCACACATTTTGTTTGAAAAAAAACTATCTCATGAAATTGATAGCTTCGAAATGCTTTTCATGTGTGTATGGATATAAGTGCTTTCGAATTACAAAAAAAAACACAATATCTCAAAAACCTTAATTGATAGATTAATTCTGGAGTTGGGCTTGTAAATAAGAAAGAGAAAACATTAAGATAGTTCTTATTTTATTATTTATAAAAATATCCTTACCTGCTATATCACTGTTAATTTGCTAAAACATGTACAAGGCATATATTCACCTGTGGATTTCTTAAAAATTTTGTCGGTAGCCCCCAGCATTACCTCATCATACTTTAAAACTTTGTAAAACAGATCAATTGGCCAATCCTCGCTGGTAGGTACTGTCTTGAAAAACTGACTGTAGATTAAATCAACGATTGTTCATATCGGTAGTTGGCTGAAAGAAGTGCTTTGCATTGCACAGATGGTGTGTGTCACCTAAATGTGCTACTGCTATCAAACGCTGCAGTTGGTTCAACTTGTATTCGTTCAAATTTATTTGGCTATGAATGGCCAGGAAAAATGTCAACAAGTAAAGAGATTCCTCAACTTAATAGCCTTTCTCGACATGTATGTCCCTCTCGACAAATGAAGCTTATCAGATAGGTTTCATAGTGAAGCTTTCCAGTCTTCTGCAATATCGATCCCTTCGCTGTAATCGGCCCTTCTCATTCCTACAGTCGAGACTGGTTAAAAATAAGAACATAAGAACCCATCGGAATAGAACTATTTGATTGCCAGAAACAATCAAAGAAATCAGAAACAAGGCAGAGATGTGCAAATTAAACGATATATCGAAAATGCGATATATGTTATAAAATAAAGACAATTAGCGTTTTAAACCATACAAAATTGGTGGCAGAATGTAATATATTGCTTATAAAAAGTAATTTTTTCAATTATAATGCGCTAGCATTTTTAAGACATTTAATTAGATGCAACGATTTTTATACTATCGAAAAAAGTCCCTGAATCAAATGAGATTAGGGCGCAAAATAAAGAAAATAGGAGAACATTGCGAAATGAAAGCAATATACGTAAACTATCTGACGCGGCGTAAGTAAACTTATCTTCTAATCTAATTCTTATCTTTTAATAATTCTAAGATTCTCTTCCAGATTCAAGAAAAACTTTTGCCTGAAATGCGTTTGCTTTTGTTTTAGAGCAGATTCAACACAAGTACAAATCAAATCATCGGTCTGATTGTGTCATTTCGGAACATAAATTAGCAGCTTGCCTCAGATTTTTTGCCGAGGGAAACTACCAACATGGTGTTGGAAAAGATTTTCAATGTTCAGTTGGCCAGTCGATTTTTTCCAGTATTTTATAGGAAACTTTAGATATAATGGAAGAGACCTTGTGCAGCAACTGGATATCTTTACAGATGTCTAATGAAGAATGTCAACTGTCCAAAACATATTTTTTCGAAAAAACTGGTTTTCCTGGAGTATTTGGCTGTGTGGATGGTACTCACGTTAAAATAATTGCACCAGTAGTAGTTAGTTCTGCCTATAAAGTACTACTTTAAAATTATTTTTATTTTAGATTTGAGACTAAAAAATGAGAATAAGAGCCGTTAATGCTAACTACCAGGGAGCAAACAACGACTCTCATGTTTGGGCTTTGAGTACTGAACGACGGTATTTCGAAAGAAATCATTTAAGTACATGAAATAGCTGGTTGCTAGTTAAACATTTTTTTACAACAATACAGACCATCTGAATTTGTTTCTTTTTGTAGGTGATTCAGGATATCCATTTTAGCCCTAGCTTATGACACCATTCAGGACTCCTACACCGCAAAGCGCAAAAAGCCGTTTTAATATATGTCACAGAAGAGCTCGTAACATAGTTGAACGATCAATAGGATTATCGAAAAGATTTCGTTGCTTGTTAGGTGCAAGACAGTTGCACTATGCACCTTTGAAATCTGCTAAAATCGTTAACGTTTGTTGCGCTTTACACAACATATGTTTACATTTTGATTCAAGTTATGAAATGTTCCAGCATAAAGATTTAAACAATACGGAAGAAGAAATTCATGAAATTCAGACTAATTTGCTTCGAAGCCCAGCAGCTACAATTCGAAATGAAATATTTCAACTCAACTTTGATGCATACAAATTAATTAAAAAAAATGTACATACATAAAATGTACATATTTGAAAACAAAAATGTTACAAGCCTTCATGGTGTTTGTCTTTGGTTCTTAAAACTATTTTTTAAAAAAAGACAAGACAAGAACTTGTGAGAGGACTTCGGAAAATTGTATGTTTGTATCTGTCAAGAATAAAACAAAACAAGTACTTCATCGCAAAGCATCGCATGCAAATTGCATGCGTTGAATTTTGTCGGGGAGAATATCCGATCAGCTGATCGGACAACTACCTTGAAGCAAAATGTCTCCGATTCGGAGGAAATGAATGAATTTGTACCTCTTCGTGGCTGATGATTTTTTGCTACAGAATGGATATGGTGGCTTCCTTCCCGGGAATTGTACTTCTTCTGTTCGAACATTGTCCTTGGTTTCTTTTTTTATCTGAAGATTAAATTATGTGCAAATTTATTATATATTTTTATTTAAATATATTAATATTTTCGTTTTAAATTGTTTTACCTTCATTTACATTACTGGAAATAAATTTTGTTTTGTCTACATTTTGCTTAGTTGTCAAAATGCTCACCTCGTTGTTAATCTGTCAAAACTGAGCCGAACCCAAATTAGGCCACGTTCTCAATGCAATTCTAGGGCGTGCTTATACTTTCTGCATGATTTTTTTTGTCCGAGCCCAAAAGCTTATAACAACTACATAGAATCTCGATTTTTCCATAAGAAATACACGGGACAACTAACACATGCTTATGCTAACGGGCAAAATGTGCTCAGTAGAGCTTGTAGGTCGAAAGAGAGCAAACCCCATAAGTCAGTTCTCTTGGTAGATATATTTCTCTGTCGCTAAGGTGTCAACTAGACAGCTCAATTATTTATTAAATGTCAACAAAACAACTTGCTTGACTTTGAATATTTTGTATACTTTAATACGAATCCTTTATTTATTTCATCATTGAAAATGAAATCGGTTACATAATACACTTAACTGATATTGAAGATGCTTAGCTTAAACTTAAATCTAAAAAAGCTGCAGATATATTAGGATCTTTGTATATAAACTGAATATTATTATCATGGAACAGAAAATTTTGGTACGAAAGGCAGACCATGAGGGCGCTGTGTGTACGGAAATTTGGTGTGGAATCTAAGAGCGACTGGAAGTATAAAAATATTGAAATAAATAAATAAAATAAATTACTCAAATGTAAACAAAAATCAGTCGTTTCCAACGTTACCTGAGATTTGTTTTATTCATACCTATCAATGTATAGAAGATATGCATATACAATACATTTAGTTGTATGTGTTTTAGATTTGTTAGCAGAAAATTGTATTCATTTGATTTTAGATTTTCTATTTTTGTGAAATCTGAAAATTTAAAAGCAATGTTTTCAAATTTAACTTTTGATACCATGCTACGTTGCCATATTTTTAAATTTTCCATAGCAAATACATTGGATGTAGGTATTTTTTAAATTTGTTTTTTTTTTTCTTATTGTAATGTAATGTTAAGGAGTGGGTGGGTTATGTAGGTATGTAGAAAGCTAAGTATTAAGGAGGTTGGTGTGTATTAAGCTGCATTGTAAGGACTTAAGTCCTTTCGTAATTGGAGTTGATGATGATGACTCAAGCTAGAATTAAACATTCAACTTAAAAGGGCCAACGCGTTGGCTCTGTGACGTCATAAAACCAAATAAACACACGCACCGTCAACGTTCACAGCGTCAATGCTGAATGCTTAAGATGTTGTTTATCACACGATTAGACAAAATAAGATTTATTTAAGCTAACGTTATTTTTCTTTTTTCATATTAGGGTGTGAAAGATTGTTAAAATTGGTACAGTGTAAGCATATTACATAATTGTTGTGTGGTTTTTAATTATTGTAGATCTACAAAAGACGTCTATTTTACGTCAAAGAGTCAACGCGTTGACCGTTTACGTTGACCTTCTAATAGTAGCTTCAGACTTTCTTCTTTAATATTTTGCAGTGCGAAACAACTGTGCCTAATTTTGTTACCTTTTTGGTTTAATATATTTTTATTTAACTTCCTTCCATTTTTATCTACGCAACAACCTGCCAACCTAAACAAATACTATCGTACTTATTCATATACCTATTTTAACTCCAAAAAGATAAATATAGAAAAATATGTTTTAAAATAGGTAAACATGCATAAATTCTCATTTTTTCCAATTTTAACCCTAGAACCCATACGGGGTGCGTAGGAACCCCACTTTAATTTAATATTGCCTGTATATTTTTTTGTAGTGGACAAAATTATAACGGATTGTCATGACTTTTATTTTTTTGATTGTTTCTTTTTAACCCAAACCAATTTAGTTTGCTTTCTTTCTTCATTGCGTGTATATCTTGATCAGTGGGGTGTACAGGTACCCCAAATAGGTTTACGCAAGTTTTTTTTTCTATGAAGGTTTTGTGTAAAAATTTATTTCGCGGTTTCGGTAAGTAAATGAGTGCTTTTTGTTTTAGTTTTGGGAAGTAAAATATTAAAACTTATTAAGAAAATTGAAAAAGGTTAAGCAAAATGTCTGACATGGAAAATGAGATAAGACAACTACTTCTTGACATTGATGCTGAAGACGATGATGAGCATGTAGAATTTTCTGATGATAACATGGAAATCGATTCAGAAGAAGATGATGAAATGTCTGCCAGTAATTGTGAAGAAGAAGAGATCTCAGAAACACGGCATCACGAAGGGGTTCTGTTGGGAAAAAAAGGTTTTCGGTGGACAGTACAACCACCTTCATCCAGTGGCAGAACGGCTTCTCGGAACATTGTCCTAAAAGTTCCCGGCTGTAAGGATGCTGCAAAATTTGTGAAATCCTAGGTTGAAGCTTGGGACCTCCTTTTTGATTCCACGATATTAGAAACTATTGTTTTCAACACAAATATTGAGATTGGCGTTCAAAGACAAAATTCTGCGTCAACATCCTCCTCCACTTCTACGGCAGCTTCAACTTCAAAATACAACGGTGACACAAACATTGATGAAATTCGGGCACTTATAGGTCTACTTTATATTGCTGGAGTTCAAAAGCAATCTCGGAGAGCCATAAAATATATGTGGTCAATCAATTGTTCCCCTATTTTTCAAGCGATTATGGGACAGAAAAGATTTGAGTTCCTCACTAACTGCATAAGGTTTGACGATCGAGAGACCAGAGATCGAGCAGACAAACTATCACCAATAAGACTAATATGGGAAAAATTTTGTTTTAACTCTACAAAATACTATACGCCCCATGAATACTGCACAATCGACGAACAGCTGTTAGGATTCCGAGGGAATTGTACTTTTCGAATTTACATTCCATCTAAACCAGATAAGTATGGTATAAAAATAATAACGATGTGCGATTCACGCACTTATTACATGGTCTCGGCAATTCCCTATATTGGAAAAGAAATAAGAATTTCGAATGATCCTATACCACTCCAAATTGTTAAAAAAATAACCGAGAGTATCCATGGGGCTGGTAGAAACCTAACAATGGATAATTGGTTTACATCAATACAATTGATTGAAGAAATGCTTTCTAGACATAAACTCACTGTTGTAGAAACGCTACGCAAAAACAAGGCTGAGATTCCACCATTATTTTTGCCTAATAGGAAAAAAGAAATCCTTTCATCCCAGTTTGCGTTCAAGGATAAAATGACTTTGGTGGCGTTTACTCCAAAAAAAGGAAAAGGAGTGGTGCTTATCTCTTCATTACATAAGGGAAAGACAGTTGATCCACAATCGAAAAAACCGGAAATTATAAATTTCTATAACAGCACTAAAGGAGGTGTTCATACTTTTGATCAACTTGTGCACACTTATAGTTTAGCACGAAAAAACACGGAGATGGCCGCTCAGATATTTTTTTGGCATGCTTGACCAAGCCGGTATAAACTCAATGGTGTTATATAATCTTGGGAACAACTACAAAAACAAAAACAAAACCAAATAAACACACGCACCGTCAACGTTCACAGCGTCAATGCTGAATGCTTAAGATGTTGTTTATCACACGATTAGACAAAATAATATTTATTTAAGCTAACGTTATTTTTCTTTTTTCATATTAGGGTGTGAAAGATTGTTAAAATTGGTACAGTGTAAGCATATTACATAATTGTTGTGTGGTTTTTAATTATTGTAGATCTACAAAAGACGTCTATTTTACGTCAAAGAGTCAACGCGTTGACCGTTTACGTTGACCTTCTAATAGTAGCTTCAGACTTTCTTCTTTAATATTTTGCAGTGCGAAACAACTGTGCCTAATTTTGTTACCTTTTTGGTTTAATATATTTTTATTTAACTTCCTTCCATTTTTATCTACGCAACAACCTGCCAACCTAAACAAATACTATCGTACTTATTCATATACCTATTTTAACTCCAAAAAGATAAATATAGAAAAATATGTTTTAAAATAGGTAAACATGCATAAATTCTCATTTTTTCCAATTTTAACCCTAGAACCTATACGGGGTGCGTAGGAACCCCACTTTAATTTAATATTGCCTGTATATTTTTTTGTAGTGGACAAAATTATAACGGATTGTCATGACTTTTATTTTTTTGATTGTTTCTTTTTAACCCAAACCAATTTAGTTTGCTTTCTTTCTTCATTGCGTGTATATCTTGATCAGTGGGGTGTACAGGTACCCCAAATAGGTTTACGCAAGTTTTTTTTTCTATGAAGGTTTTGTGTAAAAATTTATTTCGCGGTTTCGGTAAGTAAATGAGTGCTTTTTGTTTTAGTTTTGGGAAGTAAAATATTAAAACTTATTAAGAAAATTGAAAAAGGTTAAGCAAAATGTCTGACATGGAAAATGAGATAAGACAACTACTTCTTGACATTGATGCTGAAGACGATGATGAGCATGTAGAATTTTCTGATGATAACATGGAAATCGATTCAGAAGAAGATGATGAAATGTCTGCCAGTAATTGTGAAGAAGAAGAGATCTCAGAAACACGGCATCACGAAGGGGTTCTGTTGGGAAAAAAAGGTTTTCGGTGGACAGTACAACCACCTTCATCCAGTGGCAGAACGGCTTCTCGGAACATTGTCCTAAAAGTTCCCGGCTGTAAGGATGCTGCAAAATTTGTGAAATCCGAGGTTGAAGCTTGGGACCTCCTTTTTGATTCCACGATATTAGAAACTATTGTTTTCAACACAAATATTGAGATTGGCGTTCAAAGACAAAATTCTGCGTCAACATCCTCCTCCACTTCTACGGCAGCTTCAACTTCAAAATACAACGGTGACACAAACATTGATGAAATTCGGGCACTTATAGGTCTACTTTATATTGCTGGAGTTCAAAAGCAATCTCGGAGAGCCATAAAATATATGTGGTCAATCAATTGTTCCCCTATTTTTCAAGCGATTATGGGACAGAAAAGATTTGAGTTCCTCACTAACTGCATAAGGTTTGACGATCGCGAGACCAGAGATCGAGCAGACAAACTATCACCAATAAGACTAATATGGGAAAAATTTTGTTTTAACTCTACAAAATACTATACGCCCCATGAATACTGCACAATCGACGAACAGCTGTTAGGATTCCGAGGGAATTGTACTTTTCGAATTTACATTCCATCTAAACCAGATAAGTATGGTATAAAAATAATAACGATGTGCGATTCACGCACTTATTACATGGTCTCGGCAATTCCCTATATTGGAAAAGAAATAAGAATTTCGAATGATCCTATACCACTCCAAATTGTTAAAAAAATAACCGAGAGTATCCATGGGGCTGGTAGAAACCTAACAATGGATAATTGGTTTACATCAATACAATTGGTTGAAGAAATGCTTTCTAGACATAAACTCACTGTTGTAGGAACGCTACGCAAAAACAAGGCTGAGATTCCACCATTATTTTTGCCTAATAGGAAAAAAGAAATCCTTTCATCCCAGTTTGCGTTCAAGGATAAAATGACTTTGGTGGCGTTTACTCCAAAAAAAGGAAAAGGAGTGGTGCTTATCTCTTCATTACATAAGGGAAAGACAGTTGATCCACAATCGAAAAAACCGGAAATTATAAATTTCTATAACAGCACTAAAGGAGGTGTTCATACTTTTGATCAACTTGTGCACACTTATAGTTTAGCACGAAAAAACACGGAGATGGCCGCTCAGATATTTTTTTGGCATGCTTGACCAAGCCGGTATAAACTCAATGGTGTTATATAATCTTGGGAACAACTACAAAAACAAAAACAAAAACGAAGTATTTTTTTGCATAATCTGGGTTTCTTTTTGACAAAACCATATATGAAAAAACGCTTAGACCAAAAAATAAGCATTCATTTGAGGACCAATATAGTAAAAATTTTCATGAATGCTTCGGGCGAAGCCCATGAAGTTATTTATGAAGACGAAGGCCAAGAACCTCCTTCGAAAAAGGCAAAACAAGGAAGATGCTTTTTGATGAAAGACAAAAAGACAAAAACAGTCTGCAAAACATGCGATAGACACATTTGCGCTGAACATCGCATGGAAATATGCACAAGCTGTAAGTTTTTGGCTAAAAAGAATGCTTAAAAATATAATGGTAATATTGTTGAATCTTTTTTCAGATTCTTAACAATTTTGGTGACTTACGCCTTTAAGCACCAATCATTTTTGGATTTTTGAAAGACTCCTTAAATTCGTTGTACTTTTTTGGTTTTTCTTATTATTAATTTTTAACACTTAAGTTTGAATTACTAAGCCCAATTTTTTGTTATAAGTGTTTAAAATGAATGTGTTATTAATAAAAATACAACAATTTATATCATTCGTGTTTTCTTTTTGACATAATATTACTTGAAAGTTGTGAGGTGTGGAATAACCCCAAATAGGTTAATGAAACAAAAAAACAAGGTATGGGTTGTAGGGTTAATTGTTTTGATTTTTAATATAATTTGATATTTTTCAGACCAAAATTCTTTGTAATGAAGAGGGTATATACAAGTTCACTTCATTGAATAAAAAGTAAGTCAAATTGCAGTGAAGGAGGTGCAACAATAATGGATTTATTTTATAGTCTGTCTTTTCATTTTAGATATTGCCAAAATGCAGGAAGCAATTTCCTTTAAGTAATTTGGAAAGCAAACCAAACAAGGCGCTGATTTGCTGGTAAGTTTTTTGTATATTATATTTCTCTTAACAAAATAATATCAATGTTTAACTACAGATGCTGCCCATTGGTTTTGTATGTACTTCTCAATGGCAAGAGCTGCCGCAGGCGTTGACGGCGGAGGTGTCATGTCACCATCAAAACCATTAGAAACAACACCACCAAGTCAATGATGCAAGTGGAAGTTTTGCCATGTAATAGTCGACCGCTGACGCCCTTCTCCATCAATTGTGTAAGTACGTATCGAAACATTCATATCGTAGTCAACTAGCTCAATCTTCATCTTCTAGGTGTAAAGAGTTTACTACCAGTCTGCAGTTCTGCAAGAGACGCAAGAAAAACAAGAATAGATTTTTTTTTTTTTTTTTTTTTTTTTTTTTTTTTTTTTAGATTAAGATTCATTTATTTAACACAGTTTTAACATTTTGCTTTGTTACAATTTTTAAATGAATGAAATGACAATGGCGAAATTTGCCGTCTGTCGGAGAGACCTATATAATAGTATCTACTAGGTTCTTGTATGTAACTAAAATATTCTAAATAAATTCCGTAATAATTAGTCTTCTATAATTTAGAGCTTCATTGCAGTATTTATATATTGCTTCCCAATTCGGTCCATTAAGTAGTTCCTTGAGTTCCTCTAGGGTTAAAGATGGTTTTTGGAAATACTGCATCCTCCAGTTTCTCAATATTGGACAAATACCCATGAAATGAAACGTGTCTTCTCTAGCATGTTGATTACATAGTGTGCAGTAATTGGTTTCGCTATTGTTAAAAGACGTTCCATTCAAGTTGAGGAGTTCCCCTCTTGCTCTAAACAACAACGATATTTTTCTGCAGCTATTCGAGTCTTTGAAATAATTATTTTCGTTGAGGTTATGGACTAGAGTTGGGTATATGAGTCGGTTTTCTGATTCTAGTGCTTTTTTCGTGTAGTTTTCTCTGTGTTTTATATCTAATTCTCTTATTATAGCATACATTTGATTTCTGAGTTCTAATGGTCTTTCAATGTTTACATCCAAAGGTGAGTCGACTGATTCAGCTAGTTCTTTCCATTTTTGTATAAAGGGATGATTCCTTCTGATAGCATACAATCCTAGAACGTGTTGCAGCCTTTCTTGACTATACGTCGAGATAACTTTTATGATGTAGTCAACATGTAGTTTCAGAGTGAATATATAAAGAGTGGCTAGTCCCGTTTCGAGATGAAGCATGTAATTTGGAGTATTTTTAGGAAGCTGAAATACTTTTTTGATGAAGAATCTTTGTAGTTTTTCGACTTCCTCGAATTCTTGAAAGCCCCACACCTGAGCTCCATAGCACATCATTGAACGTAGAACCCCTTCATATACCTTGTATTTAGCTGAATTCGGTACCTCTTTCTTTTTCAATAGGAGATTCCAACTAATATTAATGGCATTTTTCGTTGTGATAAGTTTTGAAGAGAGATGTTGTTTCATATTGAAGGTTGGAGTTACATCGATTCCAAGGTACTTGTAGGTTTTGACTACTTCAATATTCTCTCTACCGCAATACCATTTCTCTCTTCGTGAGCATCGTCCTCTCGAACAGCCTGCTACCATAATTTTAGATTTATCAAGGTTGATGATAAGGTTCCAGGAATTACAATATTCGTTTAGCTTATTAATCATCAGCTGTAAACTTTCAGGTGATTCAGCTAGTAAAATCAGGTCATCAGCGTAAAGGAGACATTTAATAACTTTGTCAGCTATGTTTATTCCGGCGGGTAAACAGGATGTTACATCGTCTATGAAAAGGACAAACAGCATGGCACTTAGTAAACATCCTTGTTTTAAACCAGTTTTGGTTTCAAACCATTCCGATGCTTTTGTTCCATCCCATACTGCTGATTTTGATCCGTTGTACAGTTCCTTTATTATCCTTAGCATTTTTGTCGACATTCCCAGTTGATTTAATTTAAAATATAGCGCTTTTCTATCTATAGTGTCGAAGGCTGCCTTGAAGTCTACAAATAAAATATATAATTTACGTTGACGGAGTTGGAAATCCTGGATAATTGTATTTATCACAAAGATATTATCAGTAGTCGAAAAACCAGAGCGGAAACCTGATTGATAGACACTGAGATGTCTGTTTTCATCTACCCAATTTGTTATACGAGAAAGTAACACTCCTGTAAATATTTTTGCTATAGCATTTGTAAACGAGATACCTCTATAATTTGTTGGATCATTTGGGTCTCCTTTTTTATATATGGGAAATACTAGAGCTTCTTTGAAAGAGTTTGGTACCTGGGCCGTATTAAAAATGTAGTTAAAACTTTCACACATTTTCTGGAGAAATTGAATTGGTGCATTTTTATAAAATTCAGTTGAAACACGATCTGGTCCTGGGGCTTTGCCTGTTTTTGCTTGTTGGACTATCACAATTATCTCATCCAACGATATATCTGCATCAAGAATTTGGTTTTCTACGAATGGTTCTGCATACTGTATAGGCATATTCAATGTATTTTGGTTGAGTAATTTTCTGAAGTGGTCTCTCAATACGTTTCCATTAATGTTGACTCCACATTTATGTTCTTGGCCTTTTAGGATTTGTAATTGCCTCCAATATTCTTTTGGGTTTCTTTCGGTTGCAAGGTTTCGTGCTGTTTGTTGTAGGTATTCTATCTTCTTTTTACTTAATAATTTTTTTAAATTAGTTTTAGTTTGGCTGTAACGCAAAAGAAGTCTTTCATCTGCATTGGTTGACTTCCTTATTGTGTTCAGCAAATTGAAAGATAGTTTTCTCGCTTCTCTGCATTCTCGATCGAACCACTTCTGTTTTCCTGCTTGTTTGGTGTTTCTACCAGGAGTTGGGTAAGATTTCACGATGCATTTTACTAAATTTTCTAGCGATTCGTGGTCAGTTTGTGTTTCTATTTGAGCAAGATTTAGGGCTAGTCTGCTTTCAAAGCTGCTTTTGTTACTCTCTTTCCATATGAGTTTAATAGGTAGATCAATTGGTTTAGTTTTATTGTGTACCGTTGTTGAAAACGTTACTGTAATTGGCATATGGTCTGAAAATATTTTCTGTTCAACTTTGAAATGATTTACGAAATCCATCCATTTTCCCGAGATCGCGCAGTAGTCTATTACCGATTTTCCTTGTCCACTAATATAGGTGTAGTCTCCATTTATATCGCCTTCGAAGCAACCGTTTAAGACAAATAAATTAGTATCTTGGCAAAGCTCGGCGAAAGAGTATCCATTTGCGTTACAAATTGTATCCTTCGATGTTCTGTGTTCTTTTAGTTTGCATGATATTACAAAGTTCGTTTCATTTATTTTCAGGTCTCCAGTACGTGCATTCATGTCACCAATTACCATTAAATTTTCTTTTGCAATTACTTGAATTGTTTCTGCTAGTTTGTTGAAATCACTATTCCAGTGGTTGCAATTTAGATAGGTTGGCAATATATATAGTTCTTCTTTTTCATCTTTTAGTTGCAATACTATTTGTTCATTGTATTCAATGTATGAGCCAACAATTTTATCCAATCTGTATCCAAATAAGGATCCTCCACTTGCTCTCCCAAACTTTTTAGTTTTTACTGCTGGTACCCAATGTAGTTTATAATTTGTAAAATATTTACTAAATTTACTTATATTATCATAGGTTATAAAGGTTTCAAAAAGAAAAAATATTTCGAATTTATGTATAAAATGGAAGAAATCGACATTCATTAATTTATTATTAAGGCCCTGAATATTGTATGCTAGTACAGTTATATTTTCTATTTCAGTAATATTTGAAACACTGCCAATAATATTCTGTTGTTGCTGTTGTAGATGTTGTTGGTGGTGGTGTTGCTGCTGCTGTTGTTGTTGTTGTTGGTGTTGATGTTCTTGTTGTTGTTGGTGTTGTTGGTGTTGTTGGTGTTGTTGGTGTTGCTGGTGATGATGTTGTTGATGGTGTTGTCGGTGCTGTTGGTACTGTTGGTTTTGTTGTGTTTGTTGTTGTTGGCGATGTTGTTGTTGTTGATGTTGATGTTGTTGTTGTTGGTGATGTTGTTGTTGTTGATGTTGATTTTGTTGTCCTTGTTGTTGTTGTTGCTGTTGTTGTTGTTGTTGTTGTTGTTGTTGTTGTTGGTGGTGTTGGTGTTGGTGTTGTTGTTGTTGTTGTTGTTGTTGTTGTTGTTGTTGTTGGTGTTGTTGTTGTTGTTGTTGTTGGTGTTGTTGATGTTGATGTTGATGTTGATGTTGATGTTGATGTTGATGTTGATGTTGATGTTGATGTTGATGTTGATGTTGATGTTGATGTTGATGTTGATGTTGATGTTGATGTTGATGTTGATGTTGATGTTGATGTTGATGTTGATGTTGATGTTGATGTTGATGTTGATGTTGATGTTGATGTTGATGTTGATGTTGATGTTGATGTTGATGTTGATGTTGATGTTGATGTTGATGTTGATTTTGTTGTTGATGTTGATGTTGATGTTGATGTTGGTGTTGATATTGATGTTGTTGTTGTTGTTTTTGTTGGTGCTGTTGTTGGTCATGTTGTCTATGTTGTTGTTGCAGTATTTGTAGTTGGTGTTGTTGTTGGTGGTACTGATGTTGATGTTGATGTTGATGTTGATGTTGTTGGTGTTGCTTTAGCTGCTGCTGCTGCTTTTGTTGTTGTTGTTGATGTTGCTGTTTGTTTTGTTGTTGTTGTTGTTGTTGTTGGTGTTGCTGTTTCTGCTGTTGATGCTGTTGAGTTTGGTGTGGCTGTTGGTGTTGTTGTTGGTGGTGTCGATGTTGTTGTTGTTGTTTTTGTTGTTGTGGTTGTTGTTGTTGCCGCTTCCGCTGCTGTAGCTGTTGCTGTTGTTGCCATATCCGCTGTTGTTGTTGTTGTCGTTGTTGTATTTGTTGTTGTTGTTGTTGTTGTTGTTGTTGTTGTTGTTTCTGGTGTTGGTGTTGTTGGTATTGTTGGTGTTGTTGTTGCTTTTGCTTCTGCTGTTGTTGATTTCGCTGTTGGTGTATGTCTTGGTGTTGGTGTTGTTGTTTTGTGATTTGATGTTTGTTTATTTTCTTTATGATTTGCTATTCTGAGTTCGTTGGATTGCTGCAACCGGGCTCCTTACCTTCGTTGTTTTTAGGCGATAGCGTTCTGTTCAGATATTCGTTCGTACTCTGCTGTGATAAAAACTTTCTCATTGGGTTTAAGGCTTGTTTTTTTGGATTCAGTTCTGTTGATCCAATTATAGTTGTTTTTGTTTTTGGTTTGCTGATGTTCGTAACTTTTGACTGTCGCGGGGGCGAATTTTCTGTAGAGCGGGTTCTTTTTCTAGAGTTTTCTGAGTCGTAGTCTGTGCTTTCTTTCCAAACTTTTCCGTCTACTACTAATTCATCCAGATTAAAGTATGCTCTTTTACCTTGTTTTTTGAACTCGATCAGTTTTGGGACCAGAGGTTTTCTAGCCTCAAGAAGCGATTTTGGGAGATCCTCTGCGATACTGTAATTAGCAAGCGATTTTTTTGTTTGGAGAATCTTTTGTTTTTGTTCGTAGCTTTTGAATGTAAGACGAATTGGTCTCGTTTTTTCTTGTGTAGTTTTTCCTAAACGGTAGCAGTTTTCAATGTCATTTATTGTTATTTGAAAGTTTTCGTTGCTATTATTTATGATGTTAATAACAAGTACTTTGAGCTCATCTGCATTAGATTCAGTTTCTTCTACTTTAAATATTATTAAATTATTTTTTCTCAGACCTACTTCTAGCTGTGCTATTCTTTTTTCTTGTTTATAACACATTATTTCTTGCTTTTCTATTATATTTCCCTGTGTTTCTACGATTTTCTCCAGCTTATCCACTCTTTCTGAAATGATTCCTACTTTCTCATCCGTATTTTTAATCACTCTGTCGGTGGCTTCATTAATGTTTTGAAGAATTTCCTCTTTTTGTTGTTTTAAAAGGGATTTAAGATCTTCCAGAGTAATAGTTGCCATTTTTTACTTCAGCAGTACTTTTTTTGATACTTGATGCCGGCCCTGGATTAATTTCTATTAGCTCGTTAAGCTAAAAGGTAAGAGATTTATTTCTACTGTCAGATGTCAGATAGCTCGTATGTCAAATGCTATTAAATCAGAATTCAGTGTGGTTTTTGTTTTGATTAATTTTTTGTTTGTTCTTTTTCCCCTTTCCAAAACGTATTTAAATAATTGTTTATTTTATCAGTTCGAGATTTAAATAATTTAATTAATTGGATTTGTTGTGAGTTCTCTATTTAATAAATGTTATGATGGTTCAAGTTTTTGATGTTTTGTTTCGGTGTATAAGAGAAGATGTAGTGGATGTACTCACCATATAGGATGAGTTTCTGGAAGTGTCCCGTATAGTCTGGGAGTTTAAATATAAATTAATTGATTTGAAGATTATATTCAATTTCTTTTTCAAAAAAAATACACGTGAAATATCTTCAATTTCAACTAAACTTCACAATTTTCAAGCCAATACTTAGGCACACTTCTTAAGTTCAAATTTTAATCAAACCAATCACTTTAATTCGAAAATTTTGTTCGTATCTCTGGAGCCAAATCAAACACGTCTTTCTTGAACCACAACCACAAAAACAAGAATACAATCGCAGGAATACTCAAAAATTGTCCAACCTTGACTGTAAGAGAGTTTAAATTTTAAATCTACAACGAATCCATTTATTTTTCTCCTAAGAATCGCACTGGCTTAACGGTGGCAATCATTCGGAGGCAATCATTCGGAGGCAAATGAGCTGGAACGACAAGAATCCCCAAGAAGCCAAACAGATTCAGATCAGTCTCTCGGCAGCTACTGACGATGTCGGCGAGAGGAATCCATCGATTTTCACACAGAAAATCAACATCAAAAAAGTAAGTCAACTTCCATTTAAGATTTCCTTGTTAATGAAAATTAATTTCTTTATAGTCACGACAATTTAGCAGCGTCATGGTCAACCTGCCGATCAACTATTCACAGTGAATAACCTCCATTCGCAGCGGAAGCGATCTCTGCGTTGTCGACAGTGCGAAAACAATGTCATCAAGCCGGAGCACCATCCAGGATCGATCAAGTATCGCATTCAATTGCTTACTAACTACCATGTGCCCAACGTTCTGCTTGTGCGTTGTGAAAAGCCACTGAAGCCTGGCACCTCCACTGAATTGATCCTCAAGCTTACTAACCCAACGATGTACCATATGGCCACAACCATTATGAAACTGCCAACCAAGGAAGAGGAACGGCGAATGATCGACTTCGAATAAAAGTTCAACGTAAGGAACCAAAGTAAATAACAATCGAATTGTAAATTCTTATTCTATGTTGTTTCTCTTATTTTTTTTATAGTTTCACCACTTTTAAGAAAGTCCAATAAAGTAACAATCAAATTGAACTTCACACCTGAAGAAGGACTGAAACCAGGCGATGATGTTACCCTTAGTTTCTTGATGAAATATACTTTTGAGAATACATACACACGCCCGAAAGGAAAGAACGTCAAAAACACCCATTATCATCGAAAGTTTTTGTAAAAGTTGGTCAAATTGAAGCCTAAATTTATTTCTATGTATATCTAGAAATTAATCTTTTTTTGCAAACAACTTGTTTATTTATTTTGAGCTATGGTGTAAATTTTGTATATATTGTATATTCTACTATTTCTTCGCAGACTAGGATTATTTTTATTCAAAATTATTTATGATTTACTTTACTTTAATAATAAAGGAATTTGTTTTGAATTCAAAGATGTTGGTGCTTTTTTCTTCAGGGGTTGAATTCGGTTGAATCAAGTGAATTTTGAAGAATATACAAATGGTAATGTACAAATTGATCGGATTAGCCAATATAAAAAATCCCATTTCGGTTGTTTGGGGGCAGCACAACTCGAACCTTGAACAAAATGGGACCTACATAACTAAAATGTTCGTTGAAATTTTTACCCGCCCATTTAAACGATATAAATTTGATTAGATGAAAAGTACGAAACAAATTTAAGCAAAATATCGAAAAAATATTGTAGATTTGGAAATCATCACAATTACCACCAATTATAACGTTGAGTGCCGAATGGAATTTAAAAACATATTTGAATTAATTTCATTGTATTTAAAAATTTATATAAACATGATTAACAAACCAGGGAGTCTACATGTTTAATTATTCAAATTATTTATTTTTATCACAAAAAAAAATACAATATTATTATTAATGACTTTTAATTAATGTAAAATTGAGTATGGATATAAGCTAAACAAATTGTTTTATTCATATGCTCATCCTTGCCAACAAAAAGGAGACATTTAACATTTTGAACTAATAGATATAAAGGGTATCTGATGTTTGTGGTGATGAGTTAGTGTGATGTTAGTGCGAAGTTTTGAGTTCGCTATTGCTTGATATAGAACCCCCAGCTGTGATGATTCTCATCGTATCAGCTGAAAGAAGATTTTTAATTATAAAATAAATTACCTCAGGCAGAAACATAACACTTTTCACTTAATCTCTGTTGTAAAACATTAAGCTTTTAGTGCCAGATCAAGAATGGATAGTCCAGGCTCTGGAAAAATCTTAACGCAAGGATTTAGTTGTAGTTCAGTTCACCTAGTCCTTCAACATTTGCCTTGTAGAGCGCTTCTGTGACTTTTTCGGCTTGTTTTAGACCCGCCTCTGAAAGAGAAAAACTTAAAAAGCTAAAAGAAGTGATTTATTTGTTTATTAAAAATCATCTCAATGGACTAGAAGCGTCATATCTTTAGCTAGAATCGTTAGTGCTTTTCTCTTCTTTGGTGATTTTTTGTGTTGTTCCATGAGAAATGCAATTTCTTTCAGTGGAATAAAACTACTTGAACAACGTGAACTACTTGAGAAGATTTTCGACTTCAGAATCTGGCATTTTCAAAAAGAACTAGGGCTCTTGATACCCGCATACCCGGGTAATTACCCGGGTACCCGCACTTACGGGTATTACCCGGGTACCATAATTTCGGGTACCCGCGTTCTTGTGGGTACTCGGTAAAATCCGGGTACCCAAAACATATTCGTGTATCGTTATAAAAAAAGACTTAAGCAAAGATTGAAAGAAAATAATAATTATATTATTTCTCTGCTACAACATACATAGATAAGTATTCGGATTTTGATTCGACTATATGTACGAGTAGCTCTGGTTAAAAATAAAAATAAACAGATTCATAACAAATTTTTTTATTGAACAAAAATTATCTTCATGTCAAAAACGTAAATTTAATAAACATTTCTGGAAAAGAAGAAGTTATTCATTAAAAACACAATAATTTTTTCGTTAAGAAATTTAAACGTGGTCAAAATAACAAATTTAAATTTATTTAGGACTTGATTGTAACAATTTTTGATTGCTCATCAAAAATGTCAACAAGCCAACATTGTTACCTGCAGCAGAAAAACAGCGTTCCGAGGATACCGATGTCGCTGGTATACATAAATACTTTTTGGCCAGCAGTGCTAGGTTTGGATATTTTGCCTCATTATTTTCCCACCATTTCAAGGGCTCTGAAACATTGTAGTTTATCTGTGGTTCCGTCAGATACATATCAAACTCGTTGAAATTTTCACAATCAGATTTCGCATCTAATTAAAAGTCCATGGCACTTCGCTTCCCATAAACGATTTCTCTATTCTCGTTCGGCAAAGAATTTTCTGTTAGATGCCGCACATGGTTTCTTATAACATCTTTCATGTGTTCAGCCTCGACGTCTAAGTTTTTGTGTCTTGGATCTAAAAATGATGAAATTTGTTCCGTGAGAACTTCTTCGAGTTCACGCCTATTTGGATTCTGGATATTTCTATTTATAGAAAAGAATGTAAGGTTTTAGATCTAAGAGAAATGTGAAGGAAATTAGTCAAAACTTATTCACATCAGTATTCTTTCAATAAAATTTAAGTACAACATGATGCTTATGGATATAAAAATCACATTTCATTGCTTCTCTGTTTCCTCTTTTTGTGAAATATTGTTTCATAAGCAGTTGTAGCATTTTTGAGTACTGGGTACCCGTAACACGATATTGTCGGGTACCCGTCAGTTGACATATCCCGGGTACCCGCAAATTTGGGTAATACCCGCATTACCCGGGTACCCAGGTACCCGGATTTTTGATGAAATGGGTATTAACCGGGTAAAATCAAGAGCCCTAAAAAGAACTGATAAAGAGAAAAAGGCGACGTTTTTTCTTCGTCCAGCCAAATACCATCGCCAGCAAATTTTCCGATCTTGTCTCCTTCTTCGTTGGTAACAAGAGGCAGAATTGAATTGAAGATATTGACGGCATTGAAAGCAATAAATCATAATTGAAAGAAGGTATTTCAATTGAATTCCAGAGACTTACAATTTAAATTAGAAAAAGCGAAAATTAAGATAGTTCTTATTTTATTATTTATAAACACATCCTCACCAACTACATCACAGAGTTCGCCAAAAAATGTAAAAGAAAGATATTCAAATGTGAATTTCTGCAAAACAGAACATAGTGAAACAGATCAATTGGCCAATCCTCGGTGGTAGGTACTGTCTTGAAAAACTGACTGTAGATTAAATTAACTATTGTTCACATGATGAGGAAGGACTTGCATTCATTGCGATCTTTAGGCTATACGTAGCTGGCTGAAAGAAGTGCTTTGCATTGCAAAGATGGTGGCACATTACGTGAATGTGCTACTGCTATCACACGCTGCAATTAATTCAACTTGTATTTGTATTTGGCTTGGCTATGAATGACCACAAAGTAAAGAGATTCCTCAACTTTATAACAACTCTCGACTTGTATATCCATCTCGTCAAATGAAGCATGTCAGATAGGTTGCAAAGCGAAGCTTTTCAGACTTCTGCGACATCGATCCCTTCGCTGTAATCGGCCCTTCTCATTCCTACAGGGTTAACAATGAGGATATAAGCCATCAGAATAGAGCGATTAGATCGCCAGTCTTGTTGAGCAGTGTAATTTTTTACTAAAAAACAAAACAAAACAATATTCATATAATTTGAGTTAAAAATTAATATGAACACATTTACCTTCAATTTGTACCTATTCACTCCACAATAAATATGTCGGCGTTGCTGGCTTCCTACGCGGGGCTTCCACTTCCACTTTTCTTGTTGCAACGTAATCCTTGGTTTCTTCTAAATTAATTTCAATATATATTTTTATTTCAATAAATTGATATTTTGTTTTACCTTCATTTGCTTTATTGATACTGAATTTTGGTTTGTTTACATATTCGTAGAATTGTCAAAATACTCACCTCGCTGTTGATCTGTCAAAACTAGACATAACTTTAATTGGGATACGTTCGCATTACAGTTCTAGGGTGCGCTTATACTTTCAGCACGATTTTTTCTGTTTTTAGCGAAATTTTTCATAAAATTGCATTCATTTTTCAATTTTTGAATTCAACGGATTTCTTTTTTGAACGTCTGAGTTCACCTCATAGTTTTTTCCCCCGCGGTCGAGCAATGTGGGCACAAATTCCATAACAACTACATTCATAATGGCTTGGTTTCATAAGAAATGCACGGGACCACTAACACATGCTTATCCTTATGGACAAAATCCTCCCAATTTAGCTTGTAGGCCGAAAGAGAGCAAACCCATTAAGTCGGGACTCTAGATAATATATTTCCTCTATGGGCAAGGGCACGAACACATTTATTTTGCCTAGACACAACAGACAATACAAAAAATAAAGTCAATTCCATACACAAACCGAATTTGTTGATTGTGACTGTCAACTATCACAAATCACCTTACATGTTTCCACCGTAGGTTCTTATAGGTTCAGTTGCTTTCTGATTAATTTCAGCTAGGTAACTAATGTGCGTTCAAATACCAGATTGACGATAATCATGCATGGAATAAGAAAATTTTGTAGCTAAACCATTTTTAAACGTACTTGAATTCCGAGCCAATTCGATGTTAAAAACGACTAGTTGATTGAGATGTAGTTGGAGCCTTAAAAATATAGTTTTTTTTGTTCTAAAAACAAATTGTATTGTGTTATGTATTCATACAAGGGTACACAGTCTACGCAAACTTACTTTACAAATCTCAAATGGTCTATTTTGCGTAGTCAAATGGAAATTACGAAACTATCTTGCTTTCCAACAGTATCAGGCATTCACCGGTAGTTGGTTTCAGAAAGTTCGATTCAAATGGTATTTCAGGTTGTTTCACGGAAGAGGAATATCAGTCGGGACTATAGATGGCATATGTTCTCTATGAACATATGTCGGGGTTCAATCTATTGCTGTGCCGCCTAATAGTTGCTTTCGAGGGCACTACCCCTTGCGAGGAGTTGACGAATTATACAAAACTAGTTCTTGTCATGAAAAGTGAATAAACCGTTTGAATGCGTCATTAAAGCTGTAGCTTCATATTCATAACTTGCGTGTGGTGAATTCATTAATGTAAACATACTCAAAATTACTAAGTAATGTTATTTGAATACAAGAAGTTAAAAAGCGAACACAAATTAAGTTTATGACTTACATTGCTTAAATCCATATCAGAATATTAATTGTTTGTAATTACTGTGAAGTTTATATATTTTTTATTTTGTACATATGCATTTAAAAATACATGAAATTCGACAAAGGTTAATAAATACAAACTTTTTTGTAATATAAAGAATCCTTAAAACCCAATATAAAATTTTAAATCAATGTTACAAGAAATGATTGGCAATTTAAAAATCAAATAGCGAAAATATCATACATATTAACATTTATAATCATTTCCAGTCCTTGTATACGTTTAGAGTACTTAGAGTTAACCATATTTTAATTCATACATACTTCATCTTGAAGGTTTTTCCATTTAAATACCGGAGTATTTTATTTAAAGATCAAAATATAACACATTCTTTTTAAGTTTTACAACATCATTTTATACAAATAGCAAAAGTAATATATAGCATAATTTTTACATATTTATGTTATTTAGAAAATATTAAATACAATATATAAAATATATTTAATATGAAATCAACGGTATTATAAACACAAAATTAATAATAAATAATGAATTGGTTTCATGAGTAATATTAATTTCTTTAGTTAAGGCTTTAAGTATTTCTTATATAAACATCTCTAGTGCTATTTTGAAGTCACTATTAAACTTGTTTCTGAATAAAAAAATTAGTTTCCGTTGGTTTAGTTTCCTTCGGGCTTACGAAGATTTGTATCATACGCACGTATTACAGCGGATTGAGGAACAGCTCCACCTTCTTCTTGAGAGAATGCGTAACCATCTGACGAAAAAAAAAACAAATATTTGGAAAATTTAAATTAATATGAATTAATGATCGTTTTTTTTTCAATTAAAAAAGATCGTTAAAAACTCCAATATCAACAAGCATCCTAGCACCATTTTTCACAAAACCTTCTCTTCAGTTTGTTGGAGTTTCAGACCGAAAGGTCATTCCTGAATATCTTGTTGATTTTAGGGAACATACTAGGGTCACTGGAATTAACTAACCGGTTCTTGTGGTCCCAGTACTTGTTAATTGATAACCTGTAGTTCTCCTTAATCAACAGATTGATATTTTTTATTGACGACTTCAGTATCCTAACCTCCAAATCGTGTGGGTCTGTCGTCTGCATATGTTTTTGAGTCTTGTCAGTAAGCCACTTTTGTGCCTACATACTTAGTCAATAGTCGCGTTTATGTAGGCGTCCATTTGGTCCCGTTCTTTGTATTTTGTCACAGGAACGAAGTTTTCTCGCTAAGGCGTTGGTGAAACGAAGCCAGCGCATCTTACTGTAATTGTAAGAGTACGTTGCAACGTATTCCTCCATCTCTACGTGTTTGTTCGGAATCTGTATTACAGCAGCCAGTGATCACTGTCGTACTCGACTGTCTGTAAGCAGTTTCGAGGGTGATTACCCACTTTGTCCGTAATAGCTGAAACACAAACACGCTTCAGCTTCGGCTTCGACTGACGTTTACGAATTCAGCCATAGGAATTCAATGCATGCTATCACATCACGTTTCTTTATTTTTTTAAGTATTAAATTAATTTGTAAAATTGTACCCCGAAGTGTCATTCGAAATCAAAATTTCCATACAAAAATTATATGTATACCTATATCAAATATATAAAATTCTCCTGTCACAGTGTTTGTTGCCATACTTCTCCGAAACCGCTTAACCAATTTCAATGAATTTTTGCATATACATTCAGTATGCCTGAGAATAGTTTTGTATGAATATTTTATATTCCTAAGTGCTATTGTTTAATTGCATCAACATCGTACACGGTGCAACAATCTCACGATAGTATTCAGTGACGCTATGTACAATGAAGCATTGATTGCTATGGAGGATCTTTGCATTATCATTACCAACTTACCACTCAGCCATTTTGGTAGGCATTCACAAAATCTAAATGCATCTTATTTTAAAGGCACTGAATTGAATCGTGAACTACAATACAATACTGTAGAAATGGCAGAGATTTTCGCTCGCAATGTCACACTAATCAATGAAGAACAAAGATCCATTTATGACCACATCATGCTCGTAGTTTCCGCATTCCAAGGTGGATTCTTTTTTTTTGGATGCACCAGGTGGAACTGGCAAAACATTCCATATTTCGTTAATTCTTGCTTAAATACGATCTAATAATGGCATAGCGTTGGCTGTTACGACTCCTGGCATTGCAGCAACTTTATTGGATGGAGGCAGAACAGCATATTCAGTATTAAAATTAAAACTAGCACTAAATATTCAAAATAACGTGGTGTGCAATATAAAAAAAACAATCATCTATGACCACAGTGCTGAAACAGTGTAAAATTATCTTCTAGGATGAATGCACTATTGCACATAAACATTTGCTTCAGGCGTTGAACAGGACTTTGTAAGATATAACAAAACAATGACAGACTCCTTGGCGGCACTCTGTTACTAATTTCAGGTGTTTTTAGACACTTCCCGTAATTCCGCGTTTAACGTACGCTAAAGAGATTAACGCGTGCTTAAAATCATCGCCATTGAGGCGTAATGTTGAAAAAGTACAACTGAAAGTAAATATGCGTGTTCAAATGCTTCAACATCCATCCCCTGGAACATTCTCAAAACAACAGTTAGATATAGGCGATGGAAAAGTTACTACCAATGAAACTGGATGCATACAACTACCGGTCGATTTCTGCACGATTATTGATTAACAAAATGCTCTCGTTGACCAGATATTTCCCGACACTGAGAATATACAAATTATAAGTGGCCGGCAGTAAGAGCAATTTTAGCAGCAAAAAACGTGGAATTCATACAAATCTATTGTTACAGTATTTACTGTTGCTAGCAGATTTTTCTCTCCGATATGCAGGTCACTACACTATGCACTTTTGTTTATAAGTTGATAGTGGTGTTTTCTATTTGTTTCAAAAATATTTGCTGTCCAACTCGCTCTTAGCTATTGACGGTGCTCTTGTTGTTTTTCTTATCTGTTTCTCGCTTTAAACGTGATTTAACCTCAGCTATGCTTGAACTTTTATAGGTGCGGTGGAAGGAAATATAATTATGTATATATATAATATTCCAAATACCTTCTTTTGTCATTTGGCCTCAACAAGTTTTCTTTGTCAATAAAACTACGAACATCAACAAAATGATAACAGTTGTTAAAATTCAAATGTATACATTTTCATCTGAATTCTTGTTTATTTTATTTTATATTCAGGTTTAAAAGGTAAGTTTTATTTTAAGAATTTGATTATTTGATTATTTTTCAGTTTAAAGGAGGAGAATCATAAAATATGAAACCAAGATTTTTTTTTCATTTTCATTTTAAACAAACACTTATCTTTGGATGAATATTATCCTTGGTATGTATGAAATAGATGATCAAAATATAGGAGGAAAGTGCGTTCTTATCTTTTTTTTTTTAACTATTTTCAATGATAACCTTACTTTTCAATGAAATTTATAAAACAGATTGTATTTGTTTTCTTAATCGATGAATTTCAACGGAAAGCTCAAACTATGAAATTCAAATACGACATTGCAAGAAGAAAGAGAGCGACTTCACTTCTTTGCCCACACTAAGCATAGATTTCTTTACATTGACATCAGATAAAGATGATGATGAGCTACAGGTGCATCAACGAGCACCTCATGACCATCAGCAACATTAGCCTGATATGCGCGCACGGGCCCACAGAAGAGAAGGATGACAACACCAAGGATATGTTCTTCTAGCTCTTAGACAAAACATATGAGCAGTGTCCAGCTACGATATTAAAACTGTCCTGGGCGTTTTAATGCCAAGCTAGGAAAGGAAGACATCTTTGGTGGAATAATCGGGAAAACAGCCTGCACGGCAACACTTCCGAAAAAGGATTCAGGCTTATAGATTGTGCTACGGTGCAGAACGCCATGGCAGCCAGTACGCGTTTTCCACACATCAACATCCACAAAGGAACCAGGAATTCTCCAGATCAATCTACCGTCAACCAGACTGACCACATTGCGATCGACGCGACGCTAAACACGCTTCCAGCATCATGGATGTACAAACTTTCCGAGGACCTGAAATCGACTCGAAACACTACCTCGTTGTAGCCAAGATAGCACTTTCCAGACCCAAGGCACAATCGCAAGAGATCGCCAAATTCTTCTCCGACCGAGTTACAAGTAACATCTCTCACACTTCTCTGCCTCTAACGCAAAGTATCGAAAACCAGTATCAACATTGCCAAGATGCAATTAGAGAAGCTGCCTCTGACGAGCTGGGTTTCAAGCAGCTACCAACCCCTGGTTTGAAGACGAATGTCGGCAAGCAAATACAGCCAAACAACAGGCTCGTAAAGCGGCGCTGCATAGAAGGACGAGAGCTGCCGTCGAGCTCTATGAGCAGAAGAGGCGAGAGGAACACCGACTTTTCAGTCGGTCTATCTATCTGTCTATCTAGAAAAAGAGTTCGAAAGTAGGTGAACTGCAGTCAATTCTGAGGTTATGGAAGGATCACTTCTGCAGACTGTATAAAGGCGACGACAAACCAAATTCCACTGTCAGGCAGTATGATCCATTCAGCACAAACGTCGAAAGCAAAGACTTAGACAAAGTAAAGGTTGCTTATAATACTATTAGTTTTCCTAACACATCTACCGCTGTTATAAATTTCGTATTTAGCGTCCTTTCTTTTCATTGTAGTTCAATTATCTGTGATAACCAGCATGGGTTTGTTAAAAAGCAATTAACTGTTAGAAATCTTTTTAACTTTACGTCCTTTTGTTTAGATGTTTTTGAAAAACGTGAACAAGTAGATTGTATATTTACTGATTTCGGAAAGGCCTTTGATAAATTGTGTCATAAAACATTGCTTTTAAAACTATCACAGCAAGGTTTTAACGACAGTTTCTTAAACTGGATCTCCTCATATTTGCAGGATAGATGTTATAGTATTAAATTTTGTAATGAGTGTTCAAGTTCATTCGTTATGAATTCTGATGTCCCGCAGGGTAGTCACCTTAGTCCTATTCTATTTGTTTTATTTATAAATGACTTGGTTTCGATCATACAACATTCGTCTGTCCTAATATATGCTGATGACATTAAAATTTAAAAAAAATTAACTACATGTGACTGTCTTCTCTTGCAAGAAGACTTAATATTATTCAGGGAGTGGTGCAATAATAATCGTTTAGTTTTAAATGTTGACAAAGGTAAAACCATGAGTTTTACACGCAAAAAGGTTCCAATCGTTTTTAGTTACATGTTTGATTCTTGTCCTTTAAGTAGAGCATATGTATTTTCTGACTTGGGTGTTGTCTTAGATCCTAAACTAACATTCAATGAACATAGTTACTTCATAGTTAAAAAAGCAAATAGAGTTCTGGGTTTTATTAAGAGATTTGGCAGTTATTTCCGTGATCCATATTTTTTAAAATTACATTTTGTATGGTCACAAGACTCGAAGCCATTCAGAACAGATTTTTGAGTTTTTGTCTACGATCCCTTCCGTGGTTTCATGATATGCATACATTACACGCCTTATTCACAGAGACTTTCTCTCATAAATCTTCCTTTTTTGACATATCATAGGATGTACTTGCAGTTTTGTTTTATTGTTGGAATAATAAACTGAAAATTTTCTTCACGATCAGTTCTTGGTAAACTTTAGTTTTAGTCGTTCAAGTATAAGACTCCAGAAACCATTGAATATTAATTTTAGCAAATCAAGCTATGGTGTACATAGCCCTTAAATCAATTAATTGAAATCTATAATAAATTTTACTCTTGTATTAATTCACCAAATGATAATATAAAAAGTATAAATTGCAAATACAAATTTTTCTATCTAGTTTAAGTTTTTAGATTTTAATTACATATTAAGAATTGTTTACGTTAGTATTTAACGAATTATAAATAAACTAAACTAAAACATAACAAAGCTGAAGTCTAACAAAGCCGCTGGAGCAGATGGCTTGAATGCCGAGCTCTTCAAAGCAGCTGGAGAAAATATGGTCGGAAGAAAGCATGCCCGATGAATGGAACCTTAGTATTGTTTGCCTGATTTTGAAAGCTGCAAAACCTAAAAGATCCTTATTAGTGTGGCTTTAGACCAGGAAAGTCCACAATCGATCAAATATTCACATTATGGCTGTCGTCAAAAAAGGACTTACAACACCGACATCTTGGTTAAAACGTCACCATCGACAGATGTAACTTTGAAGTAGTTAAGGACTTCGTCTACATAGGCTCCGCTATTAACGTAGAAAACAACACCAGCTGAGATCAAAAGAAGAATAACTCTTGCTAAGCGCTGTTTCGTTGATCTAAGAAAGCAAACGAGGGACCATAGTGTTGCTATATAAGACACTCATCATCCCTGTCCTGCTATACGGTACAGAAGCATGGACTATGACAAAAGCGGATGAAAGCACCTTGGGTCGTTTATAGAGAGAGAAGTTCTTCGTGTGATCTACGTATGCATAGAAGGGGAGTAGAGGCGAAGATGAAACGACGATATGTACGACTTAGCTAGAAGAGTAAAAGTCCAACGACTAAGATGGCTGGGTCACGTAGACCGCTTGGAAAACAATGCGATTTAAATTTCATTTTCTCAGCGACAAAATACCTATTCCAATAATACCAATTTAATGTTAACCTACCAGTTAAACGAACGATATGTATATGTATATTTTTTGAAATAAGTACTTACTAACGTTATGGGCAGTCTAACGATTATCTCAGCCAGGGGATGAACCTTGAGGGATCACATTTTGTTTGGTGATTTGTGAGAAAACGTGTGAAGCTGTAATTTGGTTTTCACATCATAAAATAAAAAATAACAGCTAATGTTTGGATACGAAAAATTAATCGATAAAAGGCTATCGATTGCGAAGGTCCTTGGTGTAAATTAACATTGCTACATAAAGATTGAGATGCATGATTAATTTTGAATCACCTCACTTTAAAACACAATTTGCTTGCAGGAGTACGGGTACGCTAGTTCATATAATTAATAATCCTATGAGATAATATAGTTTAACAAATTAAATCTACAAAAGTTTTCGAACGCTTGTTGAATAAACAATAGACTTCAAATATTTGGGTTTTATGAAGTAAATTATGGAAGAGCTCGTCAAAAATCATAGTTTTTAGTTTTATAAATTAAATAAAATTAATTGTTGAACTAGTTATTCTGATTCGCTTTTGTTTACATTGCTGTTTGATCATATAAATATTTATTTTCATGTAAAATTAGCTTATTCGAGTTATTTCAGCTTGCAGTAGTTCTTTTACAATTAGTCAACTAACCTTACAGTATAATTTTAATTATATAAAAGATATTTCATTATGTACTTAGTGTGTACTTAGTTAATATATTAATTTAAATTGTACTCACGCGATAATTCGAGTTCCGTGTCGACTCTGGTGTTAGCACGTCGTGTAAACACATTTCGCAACAGTCTAGCCGTTTCAGTAAATCTGTAATTTATTTGGTCGTATGATGTGCATTATATGGTATACAAAATTATATACTCAAGAAAGAAAAAGTATAAATTGAAAAATTAATTTTTGTGAGATGTTAGAGCAACAAAATGCAGAACAAAAAATGAAAAACTGTTGTAGAAAATTTTATATTATATTGTATCAGGAGTTAATGTAATATGTCCAAACTCAAAGTTTCGATATTCTTACAATTTTAAATTAGTTAAAATTTCTGTCCAAGTTCAGATACAGAATAAGTCAGAGGAGGTTAAAATACAAACTTAATTATAATCCAATCATAGAATATTAAAGCGATGTTATTTCCTCGTATTCACTCACCTTTTAACTGCAATACTTTTTTCATATTGTATGTGCAATTTAAATTAAAGTAATATGTATTGGTTCAATAAAGAATATCATTATATATCGATTTTTTTTATACTTATATACCATTAAAATACTTTTTTCAACAAGTGTTCAATAACCAAGCACAAGTAACATTTATTCAAAATTTTAGAAGAAAATTGTTACATTTGTAATACTTCCAGCTTTGCCTTTTAGTAGGGGAGCCCAAGAAGGGATTTTGGGATTTACTACAGCGCGGCAGATTAATATACAGGGAGGTACCTAGTACCCCATTGAATACCTTCACCAAGTATTAGCCCCGTATATGTGGCCGCGCGTCAAGAATAAAGGATCAGATTAGTAAAAAAAAATTGATCATCTGAAATTCTCGAACGCGTAAGATTAAGGTAGGGTAAGTTAGTTACATATATGCTAAAAAGTGTTTATTCCACTAATCTGACAATTTTCGATTGACGATCAAAAGTAGGCGGGTTACAAACTTGTATAAAAAACGTTCACAAATAATATATAATCTGACGATTTCCGTTAGCCTAAGTAAAGTTAGGGGCAATTTAAAAAAAATATTATTTAAAATAGAGAAAATAATTAAAAAATAAGGGTGATACTTACAATAATTAAGATTTATACATTTTCTTAAAGCCAACATTCTGTTTTATTAGCCACTTTTTAATTCAAGTCAGAACTATGCGTAGTTTTTGAAAAATTTAATTTTAAACTCAAAATTTGAGTAAAAAAAGGTTTAAAGTGTAATTTTTCAATACTTTAAGATTATCTACCATTGTTTCTATTTCAGAATTAATTGCTCTTATTTGTTTTTGATCAAAAACTGAAAACTAGATAATTTTATGTCTTTTAGTTTTTGAAAAAATTGAAAATAACCACAACTACTATTTTAATTTAATCCTTTTTTTTGCTTGAGTTTTCTTATTTTGATAGTAATAATAGTAG